>NC_073313.1:258134734-258434734 GCF_027595985.1 Sorex araneus
CATGCAAGGCAAGCGTCCTACCCTTTAAGGTAGATGCTATGATTTTTTTTTTTAGGCCGATATATTAAAAAAAAATCACGTCATGATTTCTGCAGCTTAAGAGCCACCAACATGCAAAATAATGGTCAGAATGGGGGTTAATCTCATGTGAGTTGTTACTGCCTGGCTTCACACTCTGTCTCTTGGGGTGGTGGGTGATGTGACTTTGCAAGAATGAATTCATCTCCTGAGAAGCTTCTCGTAGCAATGAACAGCCGGGGCAAAGTTACCTGCCCATAAAATACTTCCCTCCCTCCTGGAACTTCTGAGGCCAAATAGCATTCTCCATGCTAAAGACAGGGTGTGAGTCAACGGTGTAATTGGATATGCCCCTTACCTTGAAAACTCGAATGTTCAGGCACGGTAGTGCTTATAATTACTGGCCAAGCAAGGCTGCTTCTAGTGCAGGATACTTGGCACGGGCTTAGAATCCAGATGGCCCGGGTCTGTTTCCGGGCAGCAGGTGCACAGGTACGCAGGGTTAGGCTGGCAGAGGGCCAGCATAGGGCTTTCCACTTTATGTTCTTTTCTTTGCTTAATCCACAGCCTTCTTTTTCCTCAAGCAAATGTGATCATACGTGTTGACAAAATAGTGCGAATGTAACGGAGACCATCTGGTGGAGTATTTATTTTCTTATTAGGCAAATACTGTTAATCTAAATAACAAGTATCTGTTAGGAATATATTTTCATGTGAACCAAGCTGCAGCTAAAATTCCCTGAAGAAATAAGGTTGATGCCATTCTTTGGCACTTATTCTTTCTCTTCTACCACCAACAAATGGTTCTGCATTTTAAAAACATTGTTTTTCCCCAAACCTCCCCAGTAGTCAAAAATGTAAGTAGCAAGTTCAAACATCTTCAAGATTGGGTTAGGGATTTATTTTTTAGTTAGTTCTTTTTTTCAATCCAGTTAAAGACAAACATAACTGTTAATTAAATGACCTATATAGTCAATTAGCTCTTAATAGTCTCTTAGGTGAGGTAGAATGTAGTGCAAGGGACAAATACTTAGTTCCTTAACCGTCTTTCATACTGCATTTTACTTTATGGATATCTTACATATGAGATTCAGCTAAATAAAAGCATAATTTTTTGGGGGGAGGGTCTAAACTTATGTGGTGCTCTTGAGTACCACTGAATATAGCACCTCTGGGATGGCTTTGGTGGCCTTCATCCTCTTCTTTTTTATTTACTTGCTTTTTGGCCACATATGGCAATGCTCAGGGCTTACTCCTGGCTTTGTGCTCAGGGGTCACTCATCAAAGGGCTTGGGGAGACCATCTGAGACGTCAGGGACTGAATCAGATCAACCGGGTATAAGGAGAGCAGCCTGCCCTCTGTACTACTCTCTAGGCCTATTCGGCCCAAGCACTGAGCCAACAGATCCAGTTTTCTTGGTCTTTGGGCCCCCTGAAAGTTGCATGGGAGAATGTCCTCCAAAGCTGCCAAAAAGAAAAAGAGAAGTAAAATTCCAACCGAAAAAACCCACACAACTCTAGATATTTTCTTTGTACATAAGTGGGACTCATTATGTTGACTGACAAATGAGCTATCAGTTTACATTGAAAATTGTGTAATTTGAATTCTGTTGGGTTTGGTCTTAAATCTTGATAAATACCTTCATAAGCCTGACATTCTCTAGGTTTTCATCAGTGTTTATGGCCATTTTATTTTTATATTTGGAAACATTCTTAAAAAAAAGAAGTGAAGATGTAGGGTCAGAGCAAAAGGACAGAGGGTAGGGCACTTGCTTTGCACTTGGAGGACCCATATTCCTAGGAGACACTGCATATGGTTCCCTGAGTCTTGCCAGGACTGACCTCTGAGCACAGAGCCAGGAATAAGTCCTGGGCACTACCAGATATGGCTCCAAAAACTAAAAAAAAACAAAATCAAATTGATGTGCATTTTTTCCCCTTTTTGGGTCACACCCAGTGATACACAGGGGTTACTCCTGGCTGTGCATTCAGGAATTACTCCTGGCAGTGCTCAGGGTACCATATGGGATGCTGGGAATCGAACCCGGGTTTGCCATGTGTTAGGCAAATGCCCTACCCACTGTGCTATCACTCTAGCCCCTGATGTGCAATTTGATATAAGGATCTGCACACAGCTTAAGAATGGTAGTAGATGGAATAGTGAATTAATTATCAATAGTGCCTACAACTTCAGCCCTGTATCCTGTGATATTGGAAGCCTTACCTCGTCAAAGGGGCAGGCAGAGATGTTTTAATTCTGGTGCTTGGGGTAGATTGTTTTGGACTGTCTCTGTGCACGCAGTGAAATCACAGGGGTTGTCAAAGTGGAAGAGAGAGGCAGAATGGGAAATGAACTCTCCTGAGTCCTGGACTGGCTTTGAGGTGGGACGTCACAAGGCAAGGATGTGAGCTGCCTTTGGAAGCCAGAAGAGGCGGAAATGCAGAGCTTTCCCAGAATGCAACACTACTTACTAATACCTTGACTTTAGCCTTATGAGATCTCCACTGGACCAACTGAAGGAAAGTATGTGTGCTTTGTTTTGTTACTGTTTGCCATCACTTGTTACGGAAGCAATAAGAAACTAATACACAGTTACATGAAGGGGAGGGGATTTTGGTCCATACCTAGTGATGCTCAAGGATGACTCCTGGCTTTGCACTCAGGGATCATTCATGACAGTGCCAGGGACCAAATAAGGGGTTGCCATATGCAAGGCAAACACCTTAACTCCAATTCTGGCCCCGTGCTAGATGATTTTTACAACCTAAATCTTTGTAACTAAGGCCAGAGTGATAGTGCAGAGGGTAGGACACTTGCCTTGCACGCAGTCAACCCAGGTTCGATTCCCAGCATCCTATATGATCCTCTGAGCACTGCCAGAAGTAATTCCTGAGTGCAGAGCCAGGAATGACCCCTGACCATTGGCAGGTGTAATCTCCACCCCATCCCCCCATCTTGGTAAATCTTGGTAACTACTACCAAGAACAAGGTACAAATTATTCTTACCACTCTAGAAAATTCCCTCAGAAGCTCCCTGTCAAAAATAACACCCATCAGAAGTCTTTCACTCTTGACTTCTCTCTTTGGAAATTAGCTTTGCTTGTCCTTGTTCTTATAAATGGAATCCTATCATATATTTTTAGACTCTGACTTCTTTCTTTTAACAGTATTTTTTCAGTCCATCTATCAATATTTAATTTTTTTTTTTTGTTCATGGTGGCAGGAATTAATGCCTGCTCTCATGCACGCAAGGGCTATGTTTAAATATTGAGCTACGTCCCTGGCTCTATACTCTTGATTTATACTGTTATGCACTATTCTTGTGTATGGATGTATCATGGTTTACTCCCTTATTATTGCTCTCTGAAAATTTTTGGGCAAGATTTTTAATGGACGCATGCACTTATTTCTTTTGGAGATATTCTGGAGTGGAATTTCTGGGTTTCGTATAAATATTTATTTAACTTTAATAAAAAATGCCAGTAGTTTTTCCAAGTAGTTCTACTATTACAGGCTAATTTCTCAAATATTTGAACTAGTAGTACAAACGCTCCTTGGAGCAATATAACATTTTTCTGTGGAGGGCTGCCTGTTGTCATACTGACTGATGAAAAGTATTTGCTTTATGCCATCTCTTCCACAGTTCTTCTTACCAGTTTGCTTGGAAGAGAGCAAAGCACTCTAAGAAATGTGCTTGGAAATTTGCACTTTAGCAATTGACCTGCCATTTCAGATAAACATGTAACTTTGTTCTGGGCACTCTTCAGAATCAAAAGTTGATGTTATGAAAATGAATTGAGCATGACTAATGTGTTAATTACACATTTGACAAATGGTTGGCTGCCAAAGATAATGAATACCAAAGGAAGAGGGAAATAAAATAACAGAAAGCCATGTGTTCGCACCACATGGAATAAAATAGACATAGAATGAGCCAGAGTGAGGTGGTACGGGAACCAGTTTATACTGATACAAACCCACCCCCTTTCCCTGGGGTAATCATTGCTTTGTTCTTATAATCTCAAAGCTTGATTTCTTTGTTCATTTGTTTTATTATCTCCCAAGTTTGAATCAAATTATACAGTGTGTATCTTTATCTGGCTGACATTTAGAGCCATGTTCCCTCCCTTTTAGGTTCATTTTTGTTGCAAATGACAAAATTTTAACTTTTCAAAATAAATTCATTTGTAATCCCCGATCTGTAGTCAGAGAGCATTCATGGGAATCTGTGGGCATGCGCAGGACTACCGAAAAAATGAAGTCCCTGGGGTGGGGGAAATAGTAAGGCGCTGGTAAGGTGTTTGTCTCACATGTGGCCTCCTCACATTTGATATTTGATCCCGGGAATCCAATACAGTCCCCTTGGCCCTATCAAAAGAGATCCCTGAGCACTGTTTAGTATGACCCCCCAAATAAACAAAGAAATGTGTAGTCCCCTGTGGCTCTTTTTTTTCATTTTAAGATTTTATTTATTTATTTCTGGATGGGCTAGTTTTATTATTACTTTTTATGTATTTTTAAATATTTTTTAATAAATCACTGTGAGATGCAGTTATAGACTTACAAACGTTCATGATTGCATTTCAGTCATACAATGATCGAGTATCCATCCCTCCACCAGTGCCCATTCTCCACCCCCAATGTTCCCAGTATCCCTCCCCCACTCCCTATCCACCCTTCCTCCTCTGTGGCAGGTATATTCCCTTTTACTCTTTCTATCCTTTTGGGCGTTATGGTTTGCGATACAGGCAGTAAGTGGCCAGCATGTCTGGTCTATAGTCTACTATGAGGCTCATTTTTTTTTTTTAAGACAACAGGCTAACACTCTGCCTCTTTGCTTTATTTGTTCATTAACTAATTATTTTGGTTTTTGTCTGTCTCCAGGGACAACTGTCTCTGCTCAGGGGTCACTTCTGGGCAGTGCTGTGGGGACCTTGTGCTGTCAGAGATGGAACCCATGCCTGGTGCATGCATGATTTGTGCTTAATCCCATTTAACTCTCTCTGACCTTGCCTCTTTTTTAATTTCTTTGTTTTGTTATGTTTTTAGGCCATACCGAGTAGTGCTGAGGAATTACTGCATTCAGGAATTACTTCTGGTGGGCTTGCAGCACCGTATGGAATGTCAGGGATTGAGCCCTCATTGGCTGCATCGAGGCAAACGCTCTACTCCTATGCTATCTCCCTGCCGAGCTGCCTCCTCTACCAGTCTCCTTGCTGCAAACACTTTCCTTTCCTAATTACTAATGCACGATTCTCACATTCTTGTGCTTTGTGAAGGGGCTGGAGAGCCAGTACAGCAGGTAGGGAGCCGACCTGGGTTCAATCTGGCACCCCATACTCAGTGGTGCTCAGGGCTTACTTTTGGCTTTGCACTCAGAGATCATTCCTGACAGTGCCAGGGATCAAACAGGGGATTGCCATGTGCAAGGCAAACACCTAAACTCCTATTTTAGCCCTCTGGCCCCATACTAAATGAATTTGACAATCTAAATCTTTGTAACTAAGGTCAGAGCAATAGTACAGAGGGCAGGACACTTACCTTACACGCAGTCAACCCAGGTTCGATTCCCAGCATCTCACATATGGTCCTCTGAGCTCTGCCAGGGGTGATTCCTGGGTGCAGAGCTGGGAGTAAGCCATGAGCAACATTGGGTGAGCCCCCTAAACAAACAAACAAAATCCTGTGCTTTGTCTAGGTGATCTAGTTAAATGACATCAGCCATGGTGCTGAAGTACTCTAGTGTTCTCAGCCACCGAGCCACAAAGCCATGATTTATGTGCCTTCAGGAGAAAAGCCACTGATTTACTTCCTTCCATGTTGAGTGATGTCAACTCTGAGTTCCGAATCAGTGATAACAAATAGCAGCATAGACTAAGAAAGTTATTTTTAAATGAAAGCACACATAAAACAAGCTTAAATGTGGGTGGTTTAATGAAAATTTCAAGATGAGAATTCAAAGAAACATACTGCCATATTTCCCTAGTGCAGGTGTTTAGTATTTGCTAAAACAGTGGCAATGGTGACTTCAGAAATTATCATTATGATTCACAATAATAATAATTCACTGTATCATTCACCCTCAGTTCCACTCCCCGAGCAATTCCTAGTGACAAAATATATGGCAAGGAGTTCTTCTCAACCTATGGAAGGGATTTCTTTAGGTTTGTAGTCCAATTTCACAGAAACCCATTTTGATCTCTACTATGTTTTAGGCACAGGCCTCATATTTGTTCATATCTGTTTTCCTTATCTAAAATAGATAATAAGCTTGTGGTAGTGAAAGGTTACAGACCTTTAGAGGTGATAGAAATGCAGAATGACAGCAGCAGCCAGACCTTTAAATCTATCATCCCCACTCTGTCTTTCTGAAAAAGCTATTTGAGAAGCCAGGAGGGGAGGGATAGCCATGATCTAAAATGCTCTTCCTCTTGCTGCCTTCAATGAAATGAAAGCGAATTGAATTGAGGAGAGGATAATAACAGCATTGCATGAAATCCTATCTGAAAAAAAATCAACACAGTAAGAATAAAATCTGTATCATCATCATTGAGTGTACTTTGATGATGGCCGTAAGAAATTAGTTTCTCAGATGATTTAGAACTCTATCATTGCAGGCACAGGTTCCAAATGATTGATTGTATCATACTGTAGAGAAATCTTTGACCGAAGACTGCCAAATCACCTTATGTCTAAGGGAAGGAAGCATCACACGCCTGAGGAATTATTAGACAACATGTAGCTGAAATAGCATGTGGGGGTGGGGGTGGGGAGCCCAGTTCAGCCACTGCATGGATGTGAAGGTTGCTCTTTCTTCAAATGCACTGTAGCACTGTCGTCCCATTGTTCATCGATTTGCTCGAGCGGGCACCAGTAACGTCTCCATTGTGAGACTTGTTGTTACTGTTTTTGGCATATTGAATACGCCATGGGTAGCTTGTCAGGCTCTGCCATGTGGGCAGGATACTCTTCTAGCTTGCCAGGCTCTCTGAGAGGGATGGAGGAATTGAACCTGTGTGCAAGGCAAATGCCCTGCCCACTGTGCTATTGCTCCAGTCCCTTCAAATGCCCTAGCCCTAAAAAATTTCTTACTGGGCTGGAGCAATAGTAAAGCGGGTAGGGCATTTGCCTTGCATGTGGCTGACCCGGATTCAATTCCCAGCATCCCATATGGTCCCCCAAGCACTGCCAGGAGTAATTCCTAAGTGCAAAGCCAGGAGTAACCCCTGTGCATTAGCAGGTATGTTCAAAAAAAAAAAAAGAAAAAAAGAAAGAAATTTCTTCCTGAGATCAGGGAGATCGTATGGGAGCTAAAGTATTTACCTTCCACGTGACCCACCCCCTGTTTAATCCTCTGAAATTGAATAATCCCTGAGCACTGCTGAATATGGTATGCTCACTCCTTTACTCCACTTGAGTTCTTCCTAATCTTCAGAACACAGTTATTTGATCTTTGTTTTGGGGCCGCTACCAGAAAGGGTCAGAGCTCACTCCTGATTTTGTGCTCCTGTTGTTGCTTAGTGGACCATAGTGTGGTGCTGAGGATTGAACCCGGGTCAGCCACTTGCAAGGCAAGTGCCCTACTGTGGTACTATCACTCCAGCCCCTGACATTTGCTTTTTAACAAAAATTTTCACTCTGGATACCCTGAAATGATTCTCAATATCCCAGCTGTTAAGTTGTCTAT
This sequence comes from Sorex araneus, assembly GCF_027595985.1. NCBI lineage: Eukaryota > Metazoa > Chordata > Mammalia > Eulipotyphla > Soricidae > Sorex > Sorex araneus. The sequence goes on from NC_073313.1 coordinate 258,142,441, forward strand.
TAGAAACCAGTGCTTTGGTTTTTTAATGGCATATATATTATTAATGATAATTATTTTTGGTGAGAAAGGAGAAGGATGCCATGGTCTAGAGGAAACCCAGGGCTCTGGAATGTTTGAATAATGTGACACTATCCAGGCATAAAGATGTTGTGCTGGTTGATTGTGTCAGTACGACTTAAGCTAGGGAGCCACTTTTCTGCCTACTCAATAACGTTTCTCCCAGATCGTGGTAATTCACCATAGAAAATTTAGAAAATTTGAGAGAGAAGAAGTAGGTCATTTAATCATAGTTCTGCCACTCAGAAATGAACACTTCAGGGCTTGAAGGCATTTTATTGTATCTTTCCATGTGTATATTCTTAGTAGACTCACAGACATCCCTCATGCTTTTTTTGATCGAATAACAAAATGGGATTATATGCTTCATTTAAATGTAACATATTATGTGTACATCCCCATGGCACATAATGTTCTGCAGACTTTATTATGCCACTAGGGTCCTGAAGAAAAGCTCACATTTTGGACATGGAAGTTATTTTTTTTCCTCTTGTAAAATCTCACAGTGGATGCCTTTGTTTACTTTGTGTATATCTTTGATTGCTTCCTCTGGATAAACCCTATAATTACTGGGCCTGGGGAAAATTTTCCTCATTCTAACAGGGGTTCCCTGGCCTCCTAACAATGGTAGGCATTTTGATTGTGGGGGGTGGAGGGATGGTTTTTTTTTCTACCCTGGGTGGAGTTACCCAGGAATCAAGCTTGATGGTTGTTTGATGGAACGGCCTTCTCTCTCTGTTTCCTGGAGACTTGTCTCTGTGGTTAAAAATACAGTTTAAAAAAAAAAAGATTAACTCTGCAAAGCATCAGTTTGCAACTAAACTGATAGGTTGATTTTAAAAAAATGATAGCATTGAACATAAAAACTCAGAATTAGAACATACTGTTTGGAGATTGTTTTCCTTTGGAAATTTTCTTCATTCAAGCTCAAAGTTGAGGCACCCTAATTTTCAGAACTGCTAATGGTTGGGTTTCAGGCACACAATGTTCCAGCCCCACACCCTCCATGAGAGGATCCACTTTCCTCCAGCATTTTCTCAGTATTGTCCCTATTTTCCTACCTCCTTTTTCTCACATTTAGAGGAGAGTAGCGAACACATTTGCCTAATAGGGGGTGAGAAAGTGATTCCCCCACACCCTAAACCCTGAACAAATATAATACGGAGAAAAGACTTGGACTTTATCCCTCTGTGTGTTCCAAATGAGCCTGTCACATATTTCACAGACAATGGTTTTGGGGTTTAAAGGTCTTCCCATGGCCTAAAGAGTAATAAGGATAATTAAGATTGGTGGGAAATCAGCTGAGGTTATTGACGTTATTTAGTTTGCCCTTTCTCGGTATTTATCAGACAGGGAAGATAAGACTCATTGTGTCCCCCCCCTGCCCCAATCTGACATTTGTGATGTTTCAGTTTTTCTTTTAATTTATTTATTAAAAAACATTATTGGGGCTGGCGCGATAGCACAGCGGGTAGGGTGTTTGCCTTGCACGCGGCCGACCCGGGTTCGATCCCCAGCATCCCATATGGTCCCCTGAGCACTGCCAGGGGTAATTCCTGAGTGCAGAACCAGGAGTAACCTCTGAGCATCGCCGGGTGTGTCCCAAAAAGCAAAAAAACCCACATTATTATTATTATTATTTAATCACCGTGAGACACAGTTACACAACTTTCCTGTTTGGGTTTAAGTCATACAATGATTGATCACCCAACCCTCCACTAGTGCACATCTCCCATCACCAAGGTCCCCAGTATCCCTCCCTATCCCACCCCTCCCCCTGCCTCTATGGCAGACAATCTCCCCCATATTCTCTTTTGTATTGCTTGTTATGAATAACATAAGATGTCACATGGCTGCAAAAGCTGTATGTGCTCTTGGAATTCTAAAATTTTAGATAATTAGGGTCTGGAGAAATCTCTGCAGCAGGCTGCTCGGTTTGGAGATTCTTTTGTGTATCTCTGGATCATGGCTGTTAAGGAACTTAAGTAGCAGCCAGAGGTAGTTTGTGGGCATGACCTCCAGGGTCCCTTGGGGAGAGCGGGGATGAGAGGGACCAGCCCATCCCCTATCCCTTGAGGCCTGGAGTTGCCATCACTGAACCCGCATCCTTGCCCTTCTCATTGGGTTCCGGCAGTTGGCGGTCACTGAGGTTTTTAGGGGGCAGGTGGAGGGACCATGCCTGTCCCCATCTGTTTCTGTCTTTCTTCACTATAACACACTGCTGGGCGGAAGGTGAAGGTTCTGGTCATGGTTACTTATTATTTTTTATTATAAATCACGTGCCATTATGACAGCCACAAACACCCCCTTCCCTCATTCATGTGACATATCTTAAGTGAATGACTGTCTCATAATTGCTGGAAATGCAATAATAGAATATGGGCTAGACTGGGCTTGCTGATGGTTTGGGGTAAAGATGGAAAGCAAGACAGTGAGGTCTTTCTTTCTATTAAAGGAGCATAACACCTTTGATAGTGAGATCAGTGATCTTGAGGGCTCCCTTTTTTACATTTTATTTTATTTTTTTATAAAGTTGTTCACAATAATTTATTACATTCAATATTCCAACACCAATCGCAGCACCATTATACCTTCCCACCAGCATTACTTTGAATTTTCAAAACTTCAACCACCACCCAATCCTGTCTAGTAGCAGGTCCTAAATTATTTTGTATTGCTTGTTATGAATAATCTGCTAAAAGGGATCAAATAAAGTTTCCTTAGATGAAAGCGTGTGAAGATTGGCTCAGCTCAGAGCCATTAAGCTCGAGGACTCCTTCTGCTAGGTATTAAACAGTTCTCTAATGTCTTTGATAATCAAGTTCCATGTCTCCCACGGCCACAAACTCAAAAACTTCCCATGTAACTGCCTCAGGTTCAAGTGCTCTACAGTGACAGAGTATTTGAACTTCACAAAGAGAACGGCGAAGTTTTTTTTTTATCTGACCCACTTTTACTTATTTATTTATTTTAAGTTAAAAATATATATTTTTAATTTTTATTTTATCACCATGTGGAAAGTTACAAAGTTCTCAGGTTTATGTCTCAGTTATACAATATTCAAACACCACCCCTTCACCAGTGCCCATATTCCACCACCAAAATCCCCAGTATACCCCTCGCCCCCGCCCCCACCCCCAACTGTATAACTGATGAATTTCACTTCATTTTCTCTTTACCTTTGATTACGTTCCATATTTCAACACAAAACTCACTATTGTTGTGGGAGTTTTACCCCCAAAAAGACAGCCATACTAAGGAAGCATTTGATAATTAGTTTTCCATTAAAAGATTGTATGTTTTCAGTTTTTAGAAAAGGTTGCGCGGCCACTAACACAAGCGGTTCGGATGTGTCCCAGTCCCGCATCCCGGAGCCGTGTTAGTTGCTGCTCAGTGTCGCCAGGGCTTCATCTGGAGAAGGTGTGGTGGCTGCACCTCCTCCGTCCGGATCTCCGGTATTGCTGGCCCCGATTCGGGTCCAGAGCATTCTCCAGGCCGCATTGCTCACCAGAATGCCTGGCTGCTTCTCTGTTGAATGTGGCAAGATGGCGCCGAGGGTGGGTCGAGGGCGTGACTTCTGGCAGAGAACGGCCAAGTTTTTTAGTTTATTTATTCTTGAACCAAAAATGCATAGGTTAGCTGATTACCAATCATGCTAGTCAACAAGTCACTTGAAAGATTTGCAAACGTGTTCTTAGGTCACGTAGGAAAGTATCGAACAGCTGCTCCACGAAGGACACCAGACGCATTGGAATAGAAACTTGAGTGATGGGCGTGATATAACAGTGAGTTCTATACCTAGGCAACAAATAAGTGCCAAACAATGACAGAGACAACAGGTGCCAAAGGAGATCAGAGGGGATGGAGAGGGCTTCTGGGGTCTGTGATCAAGAGCCAGTTATGTACTTCCAGTTCAACTGTCAAACCCCACTCCAGGCCTCCCTCCCCCAAACCAAGCTCGTAACTATGGAAATGTCATCCTGGTTTGGGCAGGGGCTCAGAACCTTGGATTTGAGAGGCTGGATCACCCCACCAGGTAAGATGCCAAGGCTGGCAGAAATGATGTTGAGGAGTGAGGAACTTCCGGATGGTTTAGTGGAGGGAAGAGAGGATGAATGCTGTTCACTGGACTCCCGCTCCCTCTCCCATACTCTTCCCAGGAAGCAAGGTCCACATGAGCTGGCAGACTGTGCTCCCCAAACCAGAGTCTCCCTCTGACACAAGGGCAGGTGTGCAGTCAGGAATGTACATGATTGTGGAGCGTTTTGTCCCTATGTCTCTGGATTCTGTAGGGTTTGAGATTCTGGTTCTAAAAGTAGCTTCCCCTTTCCAGTGCCAGGGTTGCATTGAGCTCTGAGCCCTTGTTTGCTGTGGCTGCACGATTAGAGTTCACTGTGTTCAGTACTTAGCAGCTGAGAAAGTCCCCATCCAAGCAACAGTTGGGACTGATGTGCCAAGGAGCAAGGCTGCCGTCATGTGGCAGAGAAGTGAGGGCGGTGAAGAACCCGTGGCACGTGCCCCATCACAGGGTTACCTTCAGAGGCACCCTGAGTTTCAGGATCCTTGTTCCCAGCATCCTCCCTGGGAGAATTTCATAAAAGCTTTCCCCATGGTTTTACAGTGTTACAAACAGTTGAACAAACCTCCTTTCTCATTCTGTTTCCGGTCAATGGTAATTCTAGTCATAAATGTAGGAGGTAGACATCAGGGACTCTTCCTCCCAAACAGGATTCAAGAAAACCTCTTTAGACAGCAAAAATCCATGTGCTTTTTAAATTGGGAGGCTAAGGGAGAACATATACAAGGCATGGTCAATGAAAGCAGAATGAACATCTGGTGATTTTCATCTTACTATGCCATATAGGTCTGTATTTTTCTTTCCATTTTCTTCTTGTATTTGTATTGAAGAAAATAACTATTATTTGTTCTTTATTATGATAAACTTAACTTTGATCACTTCCCCCCTGAAATTTATCAATGTTCCATTTTTGAAGAAGACATGCATTTCTAAAATTAAGAAATAACTCTATTTTGCTATTACAGTTTTGTTTGTTTGGGGGCCACACCTGGCAATTCTCATGGCTTCCTCCTGACTCTGAGCTCAGTGATCACTACTGGCAGGGCTCAGGGGACCATATGGGGTTCTGGGATTGAGCCCAGTTTGGCCACGTGCAAGGAAAGTGCCTTGTCTGCCGTAGTACTTCTCTGACTCCAAAAATAGCTTATAGGAGATTTCTGTGTTTTGTGTAAACATTCACTTCTCATGAAGATTCTCTATTTTATTTTCCCCCTTTCAAGGAGAGGCTATTCTCACCCACATAATCCGTTATTGCTTCCACTGGACCCTTATTTTTGGATCTGGGCTTGTAAATAAGATCAATCTTGAGTGAGTAAATTAAAGTAGAGACCTCTGAAACTCTCAATCTCCTGAACAAGATCATAAATAAAAGTCATATTGCTTTATTGGGGAATGGAGCACGTTGTCACCCTTAAGGAATAAGGTTGTAGGTCCCTGTGATGAATAAAAGTCACCAATAGATTCAAGGTATCCTGAAAGCTATATCAGACAGCAAGCAAAGTTTTTTTGCTAGAACAAATTATTAAGATTGAGCTAGTTCAGCCGTGTGCAAGGCAAAGGCCCTACCCACTGTGCTATTGCTCTAGCAATTATTATTATTATTAGTTTTTCTTTTTGGGTCAATGCTCAGATGCTACTCCTGGCTCTGCACGCATGAGTTACTTCTGGCGGTGCTGGGGGACCATATGGGATGCCTGGGATTGAAACAGGGTCAGCCACATGCAAGGCAAATGCCCTACCTGCTGTACCATCACTCCAGCCTGACTCAGGCAGTTTCTTAAGGTTGCCAAAAGCATGGAAATGGATTCTCTACTAGATTTCCTGAAGTACCATAAAGCACCTTGGTTTCTTATTTCTGCATTCTAGTATTGTCAGATAATAAATTTGCATAGTTTTTTTTTTGCTGCTGTATCTGTAGGAATTCATTACAGCAATCATAGACAACTAATAAAGATTTTTCTGGGGAGCATCATGGCGGTGGGGAGAGATGGAGTGTGGTCAAGGGGTTGGTGAATTCAGCCGCTTAACGACATGCTTAGGGTCCAAGACCCTTCACACGATTTCTTTGTGTGCTTTTGCTTTTGCTTTCAGGCTAATGGTGACATGTTCTGCTTCAGAGTTTTCAGTCTGCAGTCCCACACATTGTTACTAAACCAGGAAGGAAGAATGACCGTGTTAATTAATTTTTTTGGAGTGAAAAACTTATGCATAATAGCAGAATAATTTTTGACCTGTATTTGCAACATTCTTTGTACTGACTTTTCAAGTCAGGACAGTGAAAAGAATTATTGCTAGGACTTTTATGGATGGTGACCTTTGATGTTTAAGAAATCAAAAAAGCAAAAAAAAAAAAAAGAAATCAGTGACCTTGGAGACTCGGAAGGACCATGTCAAGATGGGTAAGGATAAGAAGTCAGCAGGCGGGAAGTCTATCTCCACTGGCGTGTTTGTAGAGAAGATGTATACTTAATGAAATTCAGAAGATGCGGTTAATAAAGCTTCTTGCATGGAGTATCACATGACTCCAAACCAATTCAATTCAGTCTAAGAGTGTAAGTGCCCATTACCTGAAAGGCCTGCAGTCTTCTTTTGAAAGCTCTGAATGCAGGCATCTGCTCAAATGACCAAAATGTACTTATTTGCCTGAAACCCATGCTTTATTGAAATGATTTTTGCTCCAAAAATAGATTGCAGTGACCTATTCCAATGCGTAGCACATTCAGTCAATTACATCCCAGTTTTTCTGAGGAAGCCTTGCTGAGGTGGAGAACGACGTCACAGTTCCTTGGCGGCGGAGAGTTTGCACAAAACTTGGGTTGCAAATCTGCACAAGTGGAACTGCATCTCCATCAAGATTTCCACTTCAGCTCAGAGGCTCTTTCACGGACAAGCCCCGTGGGGTGGATGTCCTTTGTGGCGAGACAGCTAGTGCTGAGAAATAGCTCAGAGTTCATGGAAACCTTTTGAAGCTGCTGCAGGTTTCAGGAGAAACAAAATCCTAAGTGCTACATTGAGAGGAGTAGATGAATGGTCTAACGTTTCTTCTGGGAAAGAACTTTAGGGATTGTTCGGTCTCACTTGCCGCAAAAATCCTCTGCATCCACTGAGCAGTGACAGGATGGTTAAATTCATCCAGGCAGAAATGGGGTGCTGGGAACAGGGCATGGGGCCATCAGTGAGAGACACAGTGTGGAGACACAGCCTGGAGTAAACTTGCTCTGGGAATAGGGGTGACAATGAGTCTCTACTTCAGCTTCACCTTGAGGGTAAAGACCAAGTGTTGCATCCTCGACTGTTATTGCTATGGTGTCTACATTTGCTATTATGATTTCTCAGAGCTTGCTGGCCTGATATTATAATAGGTGCTTCACATAATTAAGTTCATGAAATCTTCATGTGTCAAAGCATGTCTTTATATCTCCATTTTTCAGTGAGGGAACTGATGCCTAAAGATACTCTGTAATTTTACCTATAGTCATGGGATATGTTGGAATTTGAGCTTTCTGATGCCCAGGCCTGTGCACATCCTTGTTCAAAATCAATGACGAATAACGTTGGCCATATCCAGTCCTGCACAAGTAATTTTCAACCTTGCTTGAACATTAGAATCGGGGGGTGGGGTGGGGGGTGGGGAGCTAACTGATGCCAGGAATGATGGTACAATTGGTCCAGGGCAATGAGATTTGGATTTTAAAATTTCTTTTGGTTTATTTTTTGAGAAACTCTGCTTGACATAAAGTTTCAGGGGCTGGTGAGTGATGGGAGGGCTGACACAATTTACAATTTTGTACCTTTAGTTTTCTGAAATCTGGCTTTTCTGGGAATGGATTTTTTTTTTCTTTTTGGGTCACACCCAGTGATGCACAGGGGTTACTCCTGGTTCTACACTCAGGAATTTCTCCTGGTGGTGCTCAAGGGACTATATGGGATGCTGGGAATTGAACCCGGGTCGGCCGCATGCAAGGCAAACTCCCTACCCGCAGTGCTATCACTCCAGCCCCTGGGAATGGATTCTTGAAGAGATCCTTAAAATGTGCCTGGGCCCAAGTTCCACTGTAGTTCTCCATATCTCGAGCACTTGAGTAAGGGAAAAAGGAACTATTTGGAGGAACACATGAATGAGTTGATCTGGTGCCTGGAGAATTCCTGTTTTAAGAAGGGAAGTTGCATTTATGTACGATGACATTATGGCAGGTTCCCATACATCAGTGCAGATTGGACCATGGCTAAAGCAATAGCAGAGACAAGAAAGGTCACTGTTTTGGTGGACAATATAATCAACAATATTGTTGAGGTAATATAGTTAGGAAATAATTATTCTTTGGATGTCCACTAGTATGTTCAGGGCCAGAGTTATTTGTTCCTGAACAATTTACTCTTTTTTTTTGACAATGAATGCTTGTATTAGAGAATAAAATATTTTTGGAAAATATGGTACTTCTTAAAAGGAGTTCTTAGGGCCAGAGTGCTAATACGGGGGGTCGTGCATTGGACTTAGAGGCGACAGACCTGGGTTTGATCCCAGGTATTCCATATGGTCCCCAGAGCACTGTCAGGAATAATTCCTGAGTGCAGAATCAAGAGTAACTCCTGAACATCACTGGCTGTGACCCAAAAAGAAAAATAGTTTTTGTTTGTGATAAATCTTGGTGTTTTAGAGAATGAATTTTTTTCCTACTTAGAAAGTGTTTCTTACTTCCTATGTCTTTCCATCAGAAGTGAGTTCTTGGTCTGATGTAAGTCATTTGAATTAAAACTTCTCCAGGCAAAAGAAAAAGGAAAAGAGAAGAATGGGTTTGTTCTCGGGAATTATGCTGAGTGGAATTAGAAATACTGATTATTTGCTTCCTAAAGGAGAAGGGTGTTGCATTTCTTGTAATGTTCTTGACAAAGTTGGGTGTATTATACATGGCTTTTATAAAATAGTATTTAGCTGATGGCAGAAGAAATTTCTTAAATCATTATTAAGAATAGACTTGTATTTGGCACTCAGATTCAAACATCTGAAATGTAAGAATTCTGAGGTGCTGTAGGAGGAGAAATTTTAATGGAAATAAAAAAAAGTGAAGAATTTATTTACTGAATATAAACTAGATGTCACTGAGAATTACCTTTTAGTAAAACTGAAAAGGAATAAGTCAAACTTCTAAGACTTCAGGGAGAACTGTGTTTCAACTCTTCAGGTAGGTTTAATCATGTCAAATATTAAGTATATATATATAAAAGAATGGATAAACTCAGCCTTTTATTACTCACCTTGTAATTTTAGCAGATTTTGGCAGTCATGAAATATTTTGACTCTCTTGTGGTACTGATAAAGGCACAATCACAGAAGAACAAAAGATACAACAGGCTTTTTATTCATTCCTGCCTTTTTAAATGCAGGTTGAATGAATATATATTTATCTACATTGATATTTAAAAATAAAGTATGGCTAGAAGCAGCAGAAGTCCCATGTCTCTTAAGAAAGGGAAATAATAGAACATAATTTGTTGATTACAGTAACTACATAAATCTTTCCCATATTATTTCATCATTTTTTAAGGTCTATGGATATTGTCTTTCATGCCATATAACAGGTACTATAATATTTTGGTGGCAATAAAGATCATGTTCAAAGATTGTGCCTTCTAGGAATCTGAGAGGTTTCTGAAATGTATTTTCTGGAGAACAAACTGTAATTTTAACCAAGGGATAAGGTGAACTTAATGGTATTCTACACTGTCCCTGTGGAATAGCTCTCTCTGGTTAATTCTATTCTAGATTCCAAATTTAGAGATTAGAAATAGCTCTAGGCAATGGGAGCAGACAGAATTAGAGTTAGAAAATTTGCCCACTTGCCACCTGATTTCAAACATGTCATTTAAGTCTCCTCTTGTCTTACTCTGCTTACATTTGTTAAAGAAAATTTGTTGGAGACCATATTGAAGATAGCAAATATCTCTGTGGTTGGCCTTTAATTTTCAACACCTTCAGATGCATGATTGTGCCATTATTGTGGGATTGGTGACTTACAAATTAATTCTGGCAGTGCTTTCATCTTCCTTCGTCTTTTTTTTTTTTGTTCCTTACTTTTAATAGGTAAATAAAAGGGCACTGAACACTAGGCAAGAGGCTTGTCCATCTGTCAGTGGATGACTCATCAACTTAGCCTGGAGAACATTCAAGTTAGAAGAAATAATAGCTTAAAATTTCACATACATACTTTTATCAATGTGGTGTCTTGGTTTAAAATTAAGAATACGTTGATAGTCTATGTATCGAACGGAGAAAAATAGCTGTGCCTGTTATTTGTTTAGTGCTTTATGCAAAATATTCACATACTTGTTTTCTTTTGATCTTCACATATGGTGACGGTTGAAAACACTGAGATCTTTCCTGCTTGCTGAGAATTCTTCACACGATGGTAAATCCTCACCAACTGTCACCCACAGGTTGTTCTGCTACCACTTTAAGCAGAATAATGTACAATAAATTCAGTCATCAGAAAGTGTTCATTTTTCAACTAGCAGGCAGGATGGTATTTACTCATCAATAACAAGACTGTATTTGAGGACCTGCTGAATAAATGTTTTAAATTTAATGGCCAGCTCATAGTAGCCAGGTCAGGGGGGTCAGTACTGAACTCATGCAGGAGTCGTTCAGCAGATAGGAAGTCTGGATCTGGTTTTTCTACTAACTCTGCTATTTTATTTATTTACTTTTTTGCTTTATGGGTCACACCCGGTGATGCACAGCGGTTACTCCTGGCTCATGCACTCAGGAATTACTCCCGGCGGTGCTTGGGGGACCATATGGGATGCTGGAAATCGAACCCAGGTTGGCTGCGTGCAAGGCAAACGCCCTACCTGCTGTGCTATTTCTCCAGCCCCTAACTCTGCTACTTTAGACTGGGGGAGCAGCTTTCCTGAACTAGCATATATATATATATATATATATATACACACACAATATATATATACACACACACATATATATGCATATATACACATGTATATGTTATATATATGCTATATGAGGGAGAACTAGTGTATATTATTAAAAGTATATATTTTTAATGTAGAAAAGAACGTATTTTATTTATTTTTATATACTTATTTGCTTTTTAAATTTTTGAATTAGTGAATCACCGTGAGGTACAGTTACAGATTTACAAACTTTTGTGCTTGTGCTTCAGTCATACAATGCTTGAGTACCCATCCCTCCACCAGTACCCATTCTCCATTCCCCCCAATCCCCCCACCATGATCCCAGTGTCCCTCCCATCCCCCTACACCATCCCCCCCCACTCCCAGCCCACCTCTGTGGCAGAGCATTGCCTTTTGTTCTCTCTATCCTTTTGGGTGTTGTGGTTTGCAATAGAGGTATTGAGTGGCCCTCATATTTGATCTCATCTATAGTTTACTTTCAGCACGCATCTCCCATTCCAAGCAGGTCCTCCAACCACACTTTACCTGTTGTTCCCTTCTCTATCTGAGCTACCTTTTCCTCCAGCATGTGAGGCTGGCTTCCAAGCCATGGAGCCAACCTCCTGGTACTTATATCTAGTATTCTTGGGTGCTCCTCAGTCTCTGATACATTCCCATACACCACCCTAGTATATACCAGGTTTCCTCTACTGCATGCTTTTCTCTGGGCACAGTTGTATTTTTCTTTTGTTTGTTCAGGTGAATAAAAATTCCATTGGTCTTATATGTACATCTATTTTTCATAGCAAAAATTCTTCAGAGCATGGGTTTTATTTTATCCTATATTCCTCTCAAACTGTTCTTTTATGCCCTTTAGCTTAATTATCAGACTGGAGCAATAGCACAGCGGGTAGGGCATTTTCCTTGCATGCGGCCGACCCAGGTTCGATTCTTCCGTCCCTCTCAGAGAGCCCGGCAAGCTACCGAGAGTATCCTGCTAGCACAGCAGAGCCTGGCAAGCTACCCATGACGGAGTTGATATGCCAAAAACAGTAACAAAAAGCCTCACAATGGAGACCTTACTGGTACCCGCTAGAGCATGAACAACGGGACAACAGTGCTACAGTGTTGTGTTATGTTCTTGGGTGCTAGTCTCCCATTCTGTTACTTTATATTCCACAGATGAGTGCAATCTTTCTATGTCTGTCTCTCTCTTTTTGACTCATTTCACTTAGCATGATACTTTCCATGCTGATCCACTTATATGCAAATTTCATGACTTCATCTTTTCTGACAGCTGCATAGTATTCTATTGTGTAGATGTACCAAAGTTTCTTTAACAGTCATCTATTCTTGGGCACTCACATTTTTTTCCAGATTCTGGCTATTGTAACAGTGCTGCAATGAACATACCAATGCAGATGTCATTTCGACTATACTTTTTTTGCCTCCCCGGGATATATTCCCAGAAGTGGTATTGCTGAGTCAAATGGGAGCTCAATTTCTAATTCTTTGAGAAGCATCATACTGTTTTTCAAAAGGGCTGAACCAGTCGGCATTCCCACCAGCAGTGTAGGAGGGTTGCTTTCTCCTCACATCCATGCCAACAGTGGTTGCTTTTGTTCTTTTGAATGTGTGCCAGTCTCTGTGGTGTGAGGTGGTATCTCATAGTTGTTTTGATCTGCATCTCCCTGATGATTAGCGATGAAGAGCATTTTTTTCGTATTCCTTTTTGCCATTCATATTTTGTCCTTGAGAAAGTTTCTGTTCATTTCATAACCCCGTTTTTCAATTGGGTTGGATGTTTTCTTCCTGCAGATTCCAACCAGTGCCTTGTATATCCTTGATATCAACCCCTTATCAGATGGGTACTGGGTGAATATTCTTTCCCATTCTGTAAATTTTCTTTGTATTTTGGTCACTGTACTTTTTTTTTGTGGTGCAGAATATAGTCCCATTTGTTTATCTCTATTTCCACTTAGTTGGTCACTGGTGTGTCATCTTTGAAGATACCATTAGCCTCAATATCATGGAGGGTTTTGCCAACCTTGTCTTCAGTGTACCTTATGGATTCTGGTCTGATGTTGAGGTCTTTAATCCATTTTGATCTGACTTTTGTGTATGGTGTTAGGTCGAGGTCTAAGCCCATTTTTTTTTTTGCATGTGGTTGTCCAGTTATGCCAGCACCATTTGTTAAAGAGGCTTTCCTTGCTCCACTTCACATTTCTTGCTCCCTTACCAAAGATTAGATGTTCATATATTTGGGGTTGTGTGTAGGGATATTCTAGCCTATTCCATTGGTCTGCAGCTCTGCCTTTGTTCTAATACCATGCTGTTTTAATTGTTACCAGAAAGGCATGTATTTTAATCTGTAAGTTAGCAAATAAATGATAGAAACATAGACTGAAAAATTGATGTGGGGGGGGTTGGCCTGGAGCAATAGCACAGAGGGTAGGGCGTTTGCCTTGCACGAGGCCAATCTGGGTTCAATTCCCAGCATCCCATATGGTCCACCAAGCACTGCCAGGGGTAATTACTGAGTGCAGAGCCAGGAAATAACTTTTGTGCATCATTGGGTGTGACCCAAAAAGCAAAAAAAAAAAAAGAATGATAGAATGATGTCTAGATACTCATCCATTTGTTGACAATAGTTGAGACTATGGAAGAAGATGATCACCAAGGGGAGAGATAGCAAGCAAAGAGAATTAGCCACATGGTGGGTCCTTAAGTACACCTGCTTTTGGGTAAGGAACAAGAAAGAGGTTGAGATGTGAATGCAGAAGTAGACCCCCGAGTTAAGATAATGCAATGTCATGAAAAGCTAAGGTAGGTACTATTAAAGAGGAAATAATACACCTGACTCTCTTTCCTCCAAACTCAAGCTTCATTTCTCTCTTTTCTGTTCCTCAAATTATAAATTTCAAAATTCACGTTAGTGTTTTGCGTCATTCTATTTAGGAAGTCACATTTTAGAGCATTCAAAATCTGAGGTCCTAGACAGATTGCATTTGGTTTTCACTGTGTTAAAAAAAAATCATACATGTAGCCAGCACTTATGAATCAGGATATTTTCCAGAAAACACATAATTTAACTCTTTTGCAAGAGAGGCCAGCTGACAATGTTATGCCTGCTTCCCACGAGGAAGGAACATAGCACTAAGTCCCCTGGGTTAGGGACGCATATGTCCCTTTTCTAGAGCTTCCCAACTCTTTCTTATAACTTGCTTCTCCTGATAGGTATTTGAATTCCTGCCTTAAGAAGTTTGAGGGGCCAAAGAAGATGTATCTAAGTAGTTGATTAGGATAATCTTGAGATATACTTCAGTTTTTTTATAGTTTATTATATTTAAAAAAATGCTCAGACAATTCTCCATCAAACACTATAGTGAGTCAGAGAAGAAGCTTTGTTTCTTAAATGATATTGTTGGGTAACGAAACTTTAAATTTTAATGGTCTGTTATTTTAACCGAGAGGGTTAGACTGCTGTAACTGTCATTTGGTTTACTTCATTAAACATGTAAGAAATGTCAGTCACATGGCACTGGGGGTAATTCATAATTATCACTTGGCCAAGCATAACAATGTGATCTGGATGGCTTCCATTTATTGTTATCTAAAAAAACTGTTTGAGAAATGTTTATTTTAACTGATATAACTTCATTTGCAAACTTCACTTTTTAAGTTCACCGAGAATATAGAGAATGCAATTGTGCATAAAATAAAAATGACAGTGACCTCACAGGTTAATACCTTAATTATCTACTTGCTATGTATCTTTATATTCCCAAATGAATGTATTTTCACATCACATTTGTATCTCTGCCCTCTATTTGTAACCTCGTTCTATTTTGCATCTGCTGTAAGATTGGAGAATATTCATCTAAAATGAATATCATAAATTAAATAAGCATTTGATCCATTATGTGACTTTTACCGCAGGGTATTGGCAGATTTATTCTTTTCACTTCTAAGAGACTGCTTGTGACTATTAAAGATCCTTTATCAGATATAAACTGGACCATTTCTACCCTTCACTGCTTCCATTCAAGTTGGCACCAGATTGAGAGAGTTCTGACTATGCTGGTTAAAATTTACCACAATGAGGTCAAACATAGTAGTAAAGCAGAAATCATCTGGAAGGCTTATTCAAAATCTTAATTTCTGGTCTTCTCCCTGCTTGCCTTCTATCTCTGTGGTTAATCCGTTGGGTTTGGGGTGGGACCAATGGAGACTATGGGATTATGAGTGAACAAAATGGAGATTTTAGTTTTAGATATTCACTTCCTTTTAATTAATTTGTTCGAGCGGGCACCAGTAACATCTCTCATTGAGAGAATTATTGTTACTGTTTTTGGCATATCCAATACACCATGGGTAGCTTGCCAGGTTCTGCTATGCGAGCTCGATGCTCTCAGTAGCTTGCCGGGCTCTCCGAGAGGGGCGGAGGAATCAAACTCAGGTCGACCGAGTGAAAGGCAAATGCCCAACCGCTGTGCTATGGCTCCAGCCTTTAATTAATTAATTATTATTATTTATTTTGGGGGCCATATATCACAGTACTCAGGGTTTATTCCTGTTTCTATGCTCAGGGATCATTCCTGGCAGTACTCTGGGGATTCTATGTGGTGCTGGGGGGGAGGGGTCTCACCTAGGTCAGCCACATGTAAGGTAATCTCTCTGGGATTCTGTCTACTTGCTTTTACAAAAGGTATTGCCATTAGAATGTGATTGCAACAAACCAGGAAGGAATGATGTTCTCTCAGCTAGAAGCTCAGGAATTGAGGGAGCTTGGATTTTCAACTCTTAAGAAATGATCATCTAAATCTTCTTCCCCTCTCCTTTCAGTCAGGTTTAGTGACTTTGCTGTTAGCCAACCCATTGTTACTCTGAGCCCCTGGTGGGTGCGTTGGGATTTTGCTGCTTTTGTGCTCACATGCTTATGAAGCTACGTACCAAAGACCGAATGAGTTGGTATCAGTGAAATATGAGCAACAATGAACTTTAAAGATGATCCCCACTGCGTCCTTTGCTGTTAACTAAAAATAGCACTGTCTGTAGCACTGTAGCACTGTAGCTCGATTTGCTTGAGGGGGCACCACTAATGTCTCCATTGTGGGACTTGTTACTGTTTTTGGCATATTGAATATGCCCTGGGTAGCTTGCCAGGCTCTGACATGTGGGTGGGATACTCTCAGTAGCTTGCAGGACTCTCTCAGAGGGATGAAGGAATCGAACCCGGGTTGGCTGTGTGCAAGGCAAATGCCCTACCCACTGTGCTATTGCTTCAGCCCAAGTAAAAATATCACTTTTAAATAAAACTTTTTTATTGAATCACTGTGAGATAGACCTTTACAAAGGTGCTCGTGATTTTAGTCATACAGTATTCCAACACCCATCCCTCCACCAGTCACATTTCCCAGCACCAGTGTCCCCAGGTTCCCTCCCATCACCCCCCACTCCCACCTCTTCTCCACTGCCTGCCTCTATGACAGATGCTTTTCCTCTCTCTCTCTCTCTCTCTCTCTCTCTCTCTCTCTCTAAAATAGCACTTTTTAAACGTTTTGTTATGGTTTCATGTGGAAAAATGACACTTCTATAGTGGCATAACTTGGAGACAGAAAATTTATGTATATTTCCACTGAATGAGTTCTTTTTAACTGCTTCCACATAACATAAAGAGACCACAATCTGCACTGCATACACACCAGCATTAATATTTAACAACACAATGAAGTCATTGTTTCTGGGGCAAGACCATTGACAAGTCCTGTTTGACCATTAACAAATCTATTGATCCTGTGTTGAATACTTTGTGTGCCTCATTGAACATCTTGTTAGAGTTCTTTGCTGCGGGACAAGACGCTGTCCTTGGTGTTCTTATCCCTTGGGATTTAACTATTTCTTAAATTTATCCACCTCACACATTCTATTCTACAATGGTGCTTAGCTGGTTTGTGGTTTGATTTGGTGAACATTCCGAAGGATCTGACGTTTTGGAATATGCAGACATATCCATGGGTAACAGGAAACTGACTGTTTTTATCTTGTCTCTAAAAAAAAGCAGAATAAAGAGGTGTTAAGTCAGACATTTTAGTGAGCCTCTACACAAAACATTTTCTATTTTTTCCTAGTCACCCAAATACTGCCCAAGTGTTAAAAGCTAATTTAAAATATATCATCATAATTTTTTGCTTCAGTTGTTCAATGAAGGATACAATAATACACATTTAAGTTGATCTTTTAATTAAGCCCAGTGAATTGTGCTGATAAAACGAAAATTTAAAACGATTGAGAGAAGGTCTGTATGTCTGGGGAATTTTAGTCTGATGAATAATGCCATCCTGTCTTAGATCTCTTCACATCAAAGTCCTTCAGTTGGAATGAATTAGACATTCGAGGCAATTATTTTATAATCCAGATCAGCCTCTAGGAACTGACTATCCCTCACGCCTGTGCAATAAAGGGAGAGAGGAGTGAGCCGAGCAAGCCAGCAGGAAGGATTATATAACTCTTCATCTCTTGCGCCTCCCATAGTGTTACGGAGATAAGCCAGGATAAACTGCTCGCAAGAGTAAGTCAAAAGAAGAGTGTTTAAATGATTGCCTTTCCTCCCATTTTCTTCTCTTTGTTGTTGTTAGATAAGGCCATCATTTCACTGGCTGACACTTAGGGGTCTCTATCTAGGGAACCACATCTGAGCCTTCCCTTCAAAGAAGGCCTGCAGGTCTGTATATGGAATCTGTAAAATAGGAATCACGTGACTGGTTAAGTGCTCACTTGCTTTCCTAGTTCACTAATTTCACAAAACCGACCGCGATGATGAGCCCTTTTAGCTAAAGAAGTAACTGGAATAGGACAGATAAATAATCTTGCTGTGTTCACGCTGTTTGTAAATGATGGAGTTGGAATTTTACTTATTGAATTCCAGCCACTGCCTTCTTAACAACTTTGCCAAAGAGGAAGGGGAGAATAAATTTATTCCAATGTGTCTGGCTTCTCCTCTCAGTAAAATGAAGAAAATAACATTTCCAATCTTCTTCTCAAATATAGACTCTGCCCTATTTTTTTTAACAGTTCAAGATTACTTTTTTTAAAGTTTTTTTTTTTTTTTTTCCATATATGAAGCAGCAGAGTCTCTTGCTCCCAAGCCTGGCTGTTTTCACCGGGACCCCTCAGAGGGGGTGGGTTAGTTTCCCTCCTCCCTTCCCCGAGCAGAGCTCCTGCAGCAGAAGACCTCCAGAACCCAGCCACAACCATGCTCAAGGCCCCTCTCTACACATTCGGATGAGCCTCACGCATAAAGGAACAGGCAGAAGAACCCAGGTGTGTGGGACCCGGGGCTGAGATCTCCAGCCTGCTTGAATTGGGACTGGGCCTCTTCCACCCATATCCCCCATTTTCCAGTAGCTAGGTGGTCACACCCAGAAACTGCCCATGGCACCGTGTAATCCCATCAACGGCCAACATTCAGCGACTATAAAACCATGCTCCCGAAAGTGAGTGGCCCGCTTTTCGGCCAAGCAACATCTTATAGCCTAGTTCTCCCTCTTGGAGATCCTGGCAAGCTACCAAGAGTTTCCTGCCCACATGGGAGAGCCTGGCAAGCTCCCCGTGGCGTATTCATATGCCAAAACCAGTAACAATGCTGGCTCTCATTCCCCTGACCCTGAAAGAGCCTCCAATGCAGCACCGTTGGGAAGGACGAGTAAAGAGAGGCTTCTAAAATCTCAGGGCTAGGATGAATGGAGACGTTACTGAGACCGCTCGAGAAAATCAACAATCAATGGGATGATGATGATGATGATGATGATTGATGATGATGATGATGATGATAATGATGGACTTCAAATATGGTGTGAGCCATGAGAACACCTGTAAGGGCAATTGGAGGCCACCCTAAAAGCCTCCATCCCCCTTGGAGAGCCCCGCAAGCTACCGAGAGTACCCTGTCCGCAGGGCAAAGCCTGGCAAGCTACCAGTGGCGTATTTGATATTCAAAAAACAGTAACAACAATGGGCCTGATTTACCTGACACTGAACGCGACAGGGATGAATGGAGACGTTACTTGTGCCCTCTCTAGCAAATTGAAGATCAAAGGGATAACAAGTGATACAAGTGATGATGATGATGAATATGAAGCACCATGACTGATACTGTTTAGGATAGAATTTCAAGGCTACAATGTCACATCACAACCTCTACTAGACTGTCTACACCCCTTCAGTACTGTGTCAGCGTTCCCTCTTTCTGCCCCCCTCCTTAAACATAGAAGAATAAGGTTGGATTTTTACATAAAAATTGGGGAAAATTAAAAATATTCTTTTAGTTTCTAGAAAGCACTGGTTATGAAAAATGTTGACATTGATCCCATTTTGTAAAATACCTTCTGGGTCTCATAAGGGAAAAGTTCATAACAAACTAAGTATGAGGTCTGATTGGTTCAAACACCAGTTCAAATAAAGTTGGTTTTTAATAACTATTTGTAAAATTCTTTGGAAGCAATTATTTGCCCAAAGACTAGAGGAAAAAAATTTAGCACCACATCACTTTGCTTGCTAATCCCTGAGAAACTAAAATAAAATAAAAAGGATGATAAAACAGTATACGTGTTTTCTTCCTACCCACCAGTTCTCTGTATCTATTGGATCTTATGCCAACCCAGCTGTTGATTTTAAGTTCGCACCAGCTTTCCAGTTTTCACACAATCTTGCGATCTTGGCTCAGTGCTTCACATTAAAATATATTCTAAATTAGAAGTGGATTGTGTTCTGAATAGCTCATTTGTTGGCAGTTTGGAAGTTGGAAAACATTTTGTTTTAGAAAAATAACACATTTTAAATGTTGGCCAGGTTTCCAAACTGTCGTAGGAAAACTATAAATTACAAAGAAAAATTAATAATGCTATTTTTTCATCTAGCATTATAGATCTGTGACACTGTTGCACCAAAACAAGACCCATTATTAAAAATTTATGGAAGTCTCTTAGTTTGATGTTTCATTTTTATCTTTACTTCCATTTTCTTGACCTAAGGCATTTAATCATTGAAGATACCTCTAGATTCAATGTCATCATGAAGTTCTACCTATGTTTTTCTCAATATAATCTAGATATTCAAGTCTGATGCTGAGCTATTTAATCCATTTTTATTTTTGTAAAAGTGTACATGGTGTTAGAAAACCCATTCTAATTATGCATTTGTAAAATTTCAAAGCCATTAGACTCGAGCCTGGAAAATCTCCCTCAAAAATCTAAATGATGGTTATTTAAGTAGTGAGATTATGAAAGGCTTTCCTTAACAGATATTTTACTTTGTCTATTGCATTTACACTTTGTAATTTGTAATCATTTTTACAATGATCATTTGGTGCTTTTATATAATTGGATACCATACACACTTATAGAGAGATATCCTTTGCCTAAAATCGATCTACATATAACTATGTGCGTATATAATTTTGACTAGCTTTTATTTCATTTGCCCTATTCTCTTCCTCCTTTCCACATGGCAGAGCCTGGCAAGCTACCCATGGCATATTCGATATGCCAAAAAACAGTAACAACTAGTCTCACAATGGAGACATTACTGGTGCTTGCTCGAGCAATTCAATGAACAACAGGACGACCGTGCTATAGTGCTACAGTGCTTCCCCTTTGTTGCTGACTTATTTCTGTGACAACCAGGGGTCTTACACACACACTGCTGTGGTGTATTCTGGTGCTCTCAGTCAGGATGTATGCTCTCACACTTGGTTGTGGTGTTCACCCGGAGTTCTACACTTTGGTTCTGCTTGTCTTTATTGTTGTGCCACACTTTGCTGTGTCAAAGTCTTGCTCCTGGCTCTGTGCTCAAGAATCACCCCTGATGGGATTGAATTGTATGTGGTGTTGGGGAAAGAATCTGGATCAGCTGCATGCAAGAACCATTCCCTCTATCTCTCTGCCCTAGAGTTGCTCTCCTTCATAGTGGGCTTATACCCATTCTGACAGGGATTGGTGGGGGGAGTGTAGCACTTATGGGCATGGAACTAACACATCTTTTTTTGGGGGGGAGGATGACACTTTTGGGGTATTCAGGGCCTACGACTACTGCATCTTGTTCAGTAAGTTACTCCTATTGGTGCTTGGCGGATCATGCAGGGCTGGGGATTGAACTGGGATCAGTTGCATGTACCTTGACACCCGTTTTGTCTCTTTGACCTTAGCTAGCACATCTTTCAGCTGCAGTTCTTTCTGGAGGTAGGAGCCTTTAGCTGAAGTACTCACAAAGCTGACTGGGTAGGCTGAAGACAGCATAATAGTGCTATCTGTTGCAGTGTTGAAGGTCCCAGCCAGCAGAGCCATTGGGAATATTCTCAGTGCATACAGGTGGTGCTGGGATCAAACTTATCTTGCCTACAAAGTAAGTGGGTAATTTTGCCACTGAGCCATTCCTAGGGCCCCATGTGTGATTTTAATTATTTTATTTTAATTTGTTATTTTCTTTTGGGATTTTAGGCTATACCTGGGTTACTCAGGAAGCTAGAGCTTTCTTCTAGCTCTGTGCTTAAGTTATCACTACTTGTG
Source organism: Sorex araneus (assembly GCF_027595985.1). NCBI lineage: Eukaryota > Metazoa > Chordata > Mammalia > Eulipotyphla > Soricidae > Sorex > Sorex araneus. The sequence goes on from NC_073313.1 coordinate 258,164,050, forward strand.
GTGCTCAGAGGGCAATGTGAAATGCCAGAAATAAAATATTGGTTGGTCATGTGCAAGGCAAGCCCCTTATCTGCTATACTACCTTTCTGGCCCCCTCTGTGTGATTTCTCAAGCAAGGATGCATCTCTGTACTTATTTCTCCTTTTCCTTTTAAAAAAATTATGACCATTTAAACTCAAGGATTGAGTTTACACTCCATACCCCACATCTGATATGTCAAGAAATTTTATTGGTTTCAAAACACATCTAAAAAACCCACATCCATTCGTGGTCAAAGTCAGCCAGCATTTGTGCCGCTTGACTAATGTTTGGTGTTATTAGAACGATGTCATCAGTGAAGCAGAGGTGATGTAGTTGCCAACTGTCTATCTTCACTCCCATTGCTTCCCATTCCAGTCATCATATGATGTTCTTAAGGGTGGCACTGAAGAGTTTCGGTGAAATGGTGTCACCCTGTCGAACCCCTCTCTTTACGTGAATGATCACTTCCTTGTAGAATGGTGAGATCCTGGTGGTGAATCCATAATAGAGTTTGTGGAGGATCTTGATGTACTGAGTTTTAACACCCTGTTTGGCTAGGCCCTCTATGACTGCTTCAGTCTTAACAGACTCAAAGTCATTCTTTAAATCGATAAACGTTAGACAGAGCGGCATCTTGAACTCTTGTGAAACTTCAATGAGCTTGATCACTGTGTAGATATGGTCAATTGTGCTGAATCCTTTTTGAAACCCAGCTTGCTTGGGACAACAGGGACATCAATCAGGCAAAGTCTTCCATTGAATAGGATGTGGTCAATTTCATTGTGGAACTGTCCACCGGGAGACTCCCATGTCCAACGTTTAGATTCGGCCTTCTATGTGAGTTACCATGGATGGTCTTGGTTGACATGATGAACTCAGACAGTCTCTCACCCTGTTCATTCCATTCTGGGCCATGGTTCCAAATGTGTTCTTTGGGTGACCTTCTCGGTTCTATCTTGGCATTAAAATCACCGACAATGATCTTGTAGAAGGTGTGGTCTTCTTTATAGAACTGCTCCAGCACTATCAATTTCTTCTTCATCGTAGTTGGAAGTTGGTGCGTAGATGATGAAGATAAAGACTGCCTGCAGTGAGCCACATCTATTCAGGCGTAATCATCTAATTTGGGTTGTTAGGCATTCAAATGAATCAATGCTCATGGCCAAGTTCGTGTTGACAAGAACACCGATGCCATAGACTTCTGTTGTCGCATGTTCTCAGGAACAGTTCTTCTCCAGTGTGTGTGTTGTGATTGATGCCTTATCATTTTGGTCAGACAAATGATGTCATACTTGATCTTCTGCGCTTGCATCATCAGGTCCTTGATGCATGCTTCCAATGCCAGCGTACGTGTGTTGAAAGTACAGACAGTCATTTTAGTCCTTCGTTTTGACTGTCTAGTTCATCCCTGAGACTTTATCAGCCTCTCCTTGCTCATCCTTTTTAACAGTGCCATATTGGGGGCTCTTTCAGTGTCAGGTGAATAAGGCCCATTGTTGTTACTGTTTTGGCATATTTAATATGCCTAATAGAATAAACATATAAAATTAAAAAGTGGAAGGCCGCCCTCAGTGATGTTTCTGTAGTTCTCCAACCTCTTCTTTGGGATTATCCCAGCCTCCTGCCCTTTGCTGAACCCCAGTGTACCCACAAAACTGTGAGCCTCTTGCATTTGCTATTCTAAATGCTCGGGGAGAAGTTTCCCCTCTATAACCTCACAACTCACTGTCCTTTCTGTATGCATGGGCTTTAGACCTAATAACAAAGTTTATTCCACTAACTCTTTTTTCCTTTTTATGGGTTTATTTTTCTCGCTGGCATTTATCACCATTGAGCATTATATCTGTTTTACACATTTTCATTTTCATTGATTACCATGCAAACAAAGGAAGGTGATCTATACAGGCAGGGTTTGGGACTAGTTTTGTTTCCTGCTGGATCTGCCAGGCCTAGGATTATGTCCAACATGTAGAATGCTTTGGGGATGAGTGCATTTTGAATAAATGCACGTAATGACAGTGTAGAAAAACAGATGGACAAGATAAAAATGGAGCTCACCAGGCCTTTGGGAGAAGCAGGAGGAAGATGGACAGAGGAGATTTCTCTTTTTTAATAACTATTTTACCTAAAATTACAGTTTTACTATTAAACATATGTAAAGTATATATATATATATATATATATATATATATGAAGAAAGGTAATCTCCTCATTGGCCACCCTCCAGAACTCACGGCTGCTCCTCCTGAAAGGGAGCATAAAATGAGGCTCCCATAACCATGTCACCAGACTCTGCACCAGGGGTTCCCTAGGAGGGGTGGGTGCGAGCCTTCCCTGCCCCAAGGGATCCAGCCCCGGTAGCCTACCTTCACTACCCAACTGCCATCATGTTCCAGGTTACTTTCCACAAACTTGGGCTGATCCTCACGCATGAGTAAACATATTTCTGGACCGCATCATATATATATATGTATATATACATACATATATATACATATATATGTGGGCTGGAGCAATAGCACAGCAGTAGGGCATTCCCCTTTCATGCTGCTGACCCATGTTCAATTCCTCTGCCCCTCTCAGAGAGCGCAGCAAGCTACCGAGAGTATCGCGCCCGCATGGCAGAGCCTGGCAAGCTACCCGTGGCGTATTGGATATGCCAAAAACAGTAACAATAAGTCTCACAATGAGAGACGTTACTGATGCCCACTCGAACAAATGGATGAGCAACGAGATGTGATATATGTATGCATATATGTATGTATGTATGTGTATATATATACACATACATACACACACACACACACACACACACACACACATATATATATATATATATATATATATATTTGCCTCTTGGAGAGCCCGGCAAGCTATTGAGAGTATCCTGCCTACACGGCAGAGCCTGGCAAGCTCCCCATGGCATATTCGATACGCCAAATAAAGTAACAATAACAGGTCTCATTCCCCTGACCCTGAAAAGAGCATCCAATCATTGGTAAAAACGATTAAGGAGAGGCTGTTAAAATCTCAGGGCTGGGACGAGTGGAGACGTTACTGATGCCTGCTCGAGTAAATTTTTTTTTTTATAATTTATTTATTTTTAATTAGAGAATCACCGTGAGGGTACAGTTACAGATTTATGGACTTTTGTGCTTATACTTCCCTCATACAAAGTTCAGGAACCCATCCCTTCACCAGTGCCCATTCTCCACCACCCGTAAACCCGGTGTCCCTCCCACCCTCCCCAATCCCATCTCCCCCCCACCCCACCCTGCCACTGTGGCAGGGCATTCCCTTCTGTTCTCTCTCTCTAATTAGCTGTTGTGGTTTGCAATAAAGGTGTTCAGTGGCCGCTGTGCTCAGTCTCTAGCCCTCATTCAGCCTGCAACTCCCTTCCCCCACATGGCCTTCAACTACAATGTAGTTGGTGATCGCTTCTCTGAGTTGCCCTTTCCCCGGAACGTGAGGCCAGCCGCGAAGCCATGGGGTCAACCTCCTGGTACTTATTTCTACAGTTCTTGGGTATTAGTCTCCCACTCTGATATTCTATATACCATAGATGAGTGCAGTCTTTCTATGTCTGTCTCTCTCTTTCTGACTCATTTCACTCAGCATGAAACTTTTCATGCCCATCCACTTAACTACAAAATTCTTGACTTCCTTTTTTCTAACAGCTGCATAGTATTCCATTGTATAGATGTACCAAAGTTTCCTCAACCAGTCATCCGTTTTGGGGCATTCGGGTTTTTTCCAGATTCTGGCTATTGTAAACAGTACTGCGATGAACATACATGTGCAGATGTTGTTTCGATTGTACTTTTTTGCCTGTCTGGGATATATTCCCAGCAGTGGTATTGCTGGGTCAAATGGGAGCTCAACCTCTAGTTTTCTGAGAATCGTCCATACTGTTTTCCAAAAGGGCTGAACTAGCCGGCATTCCCACCAGCAGTGTAGAAGGGTCCCTTTCTCCCCACATCCTCTCCAACAGCGGTTGCTTTTGTTCTTTTGGATGTGTGCCAGTCTCTGTGGTGTGAGGTGGTATCTCATGGTTGTTTTGATCTGCATCTCTCTGATGATTAGTGATGCAGAGCACTTTTTCATGTGCCTTTTGGCCATTCGTATTTCTTCCTTGGTAAAGTTTCTGTTCATTTCTTCGCCCCATTTTTTGATGGGGTGCTCGAGTAAATTAATGAACAATGGGATAACAGTGAAACAGTGACATATGAAGAAAATGTCATCATTCTTGCAGATATTTTGCTACCTAAAACATTAATTTCTGAATCTTTCTGTATTACCCCCTACCCCCCCACTTCCCTTCATTGCTTTTACTGCTGTAATCCAATAGAGCACACATAACTCAGGATCACTATGGCATTGCTGTCGGAATTGTGCTCAGGGGTGGGGAGGATGGTACCAGGGTTCTCACTTGGGCTCTCATGCCTGAAGGTTATCATGCCATCCTCGCCCTCTTCACTACTTTCAGTTGCTGCTATAGTCATGGCTTGGTCTGTCTGGTCTTTTTTGCTCTTCTTGGCTTGACCTCTCCATTTTTTGTCTTGCCTGACTTGATCCAGTTGTGCTTCAGGGCTCCATGCTGGAGAACAAACTGAAGGTGACTGCGCGCAAGTGTCTTACTTCTTATACTCTCTCTTTGGTTCGTACCAACTTTCTTAAAGACCCCAGTCTGTATCCCAAGTATGGTCTGTGTCTCCTATTCTCCTTACCCCAGTTCACATATTTTAGAGGACAGGCTGGCTCTCTTCATCTCTTGACTCCTTGGGTTTTTTTTCCATACCCAAGAAAACCCACTTGGATTCCTTCCTCCTGCCTCCTTCAAAGAGAGCTCTGTGTTTAGCTCTTGCAGTAATGGTGCTATATCCCAGACACAAACTTTGATGTTTTGCTCTTTGTGCTGTGTATCTTTGCTACAAGATGAACGTTTTGAATGTATCATTTTGCTTCTGCTGAATCTTGTATCACTGGTGCATGGCTCAGAATTGGAGGCATTCATGCCTGGTGGGTGACTGAAGACTAATGAAGTTTTCCATTATTAGAGGCTAGGGAGTGCCATTGGACCACAAATAAATTTGTGCCTTTTGTTTCCTTAAATAAACATAAATGAGAGGAAAACCACTTTTCCATCTCAAATAAGCCCAACAAATAGGCTCAAGAGCCTATTTTTTGTTTCTCTAGATAAGAGTTCGCTTGCATAAAAGAATGTCTCAGTACCATCATAGCATGTGCTTGTAATCAGCTGGAGGCATATTGGACCTTACCTGCCCCCCAGCCTGAGCTCAGGTGAGGGTCTTTGGCTGGTTAAAGAATCTTCTGCAACCATATTTTCTTCCTTTTCTTGTTTTATAGTTGATGAACATACCAGTGATTTAGCTGTCTCATGAACTTCAAGAATTCCATCCTTTGCATATATTTTCCTGTTTTCCCAAGGATCAATTTTGGCCAATGAATGAGTAGGTGAGGAAATGGAATAGCGCCTAACAATCATGACATTTCCTAGAGAGGAGACACAAAATTCAGGCTTAGACATTCTACCCTTAATGACAGTCTCTAATGAAAAAACAATCTTAAAAGCATTTTTTTTTGGCTTTTTTGGGTCATTCCCTGAGATGCACACGGGTTACTCCTGGCTCTGCCCTCAGGAATTACTCCTGGTGGTGCTCAGGGGACCATAGGGGATGGTGGTAATTGAACCCGGATTGGCTGTGTGCAAGGCAAATGCCCTACCCACTGTACTATCACTCTAGTCCCATCTTAACAGCATTTTCTTGAAACGGACAAGATAAATAGCATATATGAAATTTATTCATTGGTCTCTTTCTTATGTATTGAGTGCCAGCCATGTACCTGGAACTTTTTAAGAGTCGAGGATGTGGTAACGGTCCACAACCAATGTCTTGCTTGCGCTGAGCTTCCCTTCTTGTATGGAAACCACAAACAAGGAATATATGATCAAGCTCAGGTAGCATTAGGTTAGAGGAATCTAAACTAGGCTGATGAGGGCAAGGGGATAGAGGTGAATGAGAAAGTCTGGGAGTTTCATGCTGGTGTGTTTGGGACCTTTCAGAGAATAGAGTTTGAATAAAGACCAGGCTAGATAAGAAAACAAGACTTTACAATGGAAATGACAGAAGTCTTAGAAATGCTGCCCCTTAACCTGTTCCTGGAAATAACTAAAGTTATACACATCGAGAGTTCCTGATCCTTTGAATGCCTGAACTGCTGACTGCCAACTGGCCAATGACAGTGTGTGGCCAATGACAGTGTGTATTGACTTTTGTATTGGCCAATGACAGTGTGTATTGGATTTAGTTGGAATGGTCTTACTGAGGAAGATATTTGAGTGGGAGATGGAAACCCATGTGGAAAGAAGTCGATGGTAGGAAAGTGGGGTGCTCCAGAGAGAGATGAAGTAATTCATGACACTGGTCTCTTGGGGCTTCTCACTGGATTTCTATTTATATACTAGTGTCTTCCAATAAACTCGTTTCTTGAGGCAAATCAGGTCTCCCCTGATTTGAAAATCATGTCTTTGACACTAAAGTGCCTTGATAGAAAGAGCTTAATTTTATGGGTCTCTGGCTTGTCTGAAATCCAACTCCAACTTCATATGAACTTTGTGACTTGGGACTTATCAGCCTCTCCCTAGGCACGTTATTATTACCCAGAAGACTGACAACATTGACCTCACAGGTTCGTTTTCATTTCCCGGAGTGCTCAATGAATATTTGTTGCCTTTTTCATCACAGTTTTTTCACTGACTGTCTGAGAAGACTAAGAAAGCCCTGGACTATGTTTTGGTCTTGATGGTGCTAGAAGAAAAGAGGTTTCTTATCTGACTTTGAAGCCCACATCTTCAGGTAACAGTTATTAAATTGTGAAGTCTATCACATAAGTGGAGACTGCCCTATATCTTTATAGTTTGCAAGAGCAGAAGACTCAATTTTAGCCAGAAGTTAGGAGTGGGGAAGTTTAAATGTTATGTCATAAAAAGCAATTAACTGCGAACATTATTCACGAGTGATCTCTTTAAACATTTTATCCATACTCTATAGTAACCATAATTGTCTGAAAGCAGGTTGTGTATATTGACAAACAAAAAATTGTCTCTAACAGCCTTCTGAAACAACATTTTTATATGAATGGTAAGAAAACAGAATAAATTATATTGAGGGTAGAAAAGCTGAATTCTTATTTGGACCCTTCTCCGGCTTGGCTGATTAGCTTTATCTCTCAGATCACAATTATTTTATGTCCCTTAGTTTCTTTGTTTTCCCTTCTAAAACTTTCATTCATTGATTTAGTTGTAAAAGACAGTAAATGTTAATAAGTTTGAGGTGCCTGGTGTTAACCACCATAGTGTCAATATCCCTCCATCTCTGTCCATAACATCTTTCCCTACTTTTCCCTCATTTTACCAACAAATCAGAAGGGGCATTCAACACAGCATCCTAGGGTCATTAGCTCATTTTGCATTAGGTCACTTTGCATTGTTGACCAATGCAAAAGTGGTTTATCTTCTAATAAATATGATATAATTTATATCTAGTAAATATGATATAAATATATTGAAAAAGCCAGAAGTTTAACAATACTTGGGATTTCTATAAATAAAAATTTTGGGCTAACAGGAGAGATAGTACAGGGGTAAAGGAACTTGCCCTGCACATCATTCCGCCTGGTTTCATCCCTAGTATCTCATATAGTCCCCCAAGCACTGCCATGAGTCACTCCTGAACACAGAGCCAAGAGCTAAGCCCTGAGCACCACCAGGTGTGGCTAAAAAAGTCTCCAAAAATGTGGAATTCTATTGCTGCTTCTACCACTTCTGTTAAAATATAGTTTGATTTATTGATTGATTGGTTGGTTCTGAACATCTAGCAGTGTTCAGGGATTATTTCTGGGCTCTGTGCTGAGGAATCACTCCTAGCAGGGCTCAGAGAACCTTATGTACTCTCAGAGATTCCAACTGGGGTTCTTTGAATGCAAGGCAAATGCTTTAACCACTGTACTATTTTTCTGGCCCAAGACTAATTTCTTCTATCTTCCTTGCAGCAAATGTCCTCTTCTCTAACTGTCCCTGGCTGAGGCACTCGGGGAAGGAGGGCTAAGAGCAACATGCCTGAAAATGATGGTTGGCTTTCTCATCTACCTAGCAAGGACTACCAGAGCTGTTTCCACAAGATGTGCCCAACAGAAATTCATCTGACCAGCAGTCTAAATTTTTATTATGACATGTAAATATGTAGCTATATCAGCATGAATTGTGTCTGGACTACAGCAAAATTTTGTGTCCTCAGAATAATAATCTACCATAAAAATCTTGTTTTGGGCTCTTTTCTCTGGAGAAACCTGTATTCACTATCTCTCTCATATTTCTCCAAATAAAACTAGCTTACTTCCAAGAATCTCATTTTTTTGTTTACTTTTATCTAATTGTACATATCACAGAAACAAACAACTTTTTAGTTCCAAGGAATTTGCTTTTAGATATTTAATTGTTTATTTTTCTAAGGTGTGACTCACACTTTGAATTTCATATGGTTCCTCCTAAAATAATAGGCTCAATTTGTTTCAAAAAAAGAATTGGATGAGTTGCTAAATTCTCTGGGTTGTATCTTTAGTTGTAATATAAGGGTGGTTTATAAAATTCTATATACTAATAGCAAATTTCTGTTAAAAGTTGCACAATTGAATTTTGATTGATACTAGCATTAGCACATTTAAGATTCTAATAAAAACTTTTACTCAAGGCAAATGACATTTTCTGATACATCCAATGATATGACAGCTACTAGTTATATACTCATCTCACTTGCTTTATCTCATTTAATTCTCTTAGTAACCCTTGGAGATTCCATTACAGTTGCTATTTTACAGATGAGGAAAATGATCATAAAAGCATGCTGCATTCATAGAATCACAACATTTTATAGTTGCAATAGGTCTGGGAAGGAATCTCATTCAATCTACAGGGTTTTTTTTATTTGCATGAAGATGTTAAGATCAGAATTCAATGTAACTCCCAGTATTAATAACCTTTTACAAAACTTACATGTCCCCATATCTATTTTTAAGCTCTGGACGATGTTCTTTCTACTTACTTCTTAGGTTCATAGTGAAACATCACATGTAAGTTACATTAATCAAAGATCACCGTATCACTGTCATCCCATTGTTGGTCGATTTACTCAAGCGGGCACCAGTAACGTCTCTATTTCTCCCAGCCCTGAGATTTTAGCAGCCTCTCTTTACCAACCTTTACCTCTCTTTAGCCCCTCGTCTTTCCCAATGATTGGAAGCTTTTTCAGGGTCAGGGGAATGAGACCTATTGTTACTGTTTTTGGCACATTGAATATGCCATAGGTAGCTTGCCAGGCTCTAACCCGTGCGGGTGGAATACTCTCGGTAGCTTGCCGGGCTCTCTGAGTTATATGGACATAAATATGTACATATATACATATATATATATTACTCTCTGTGACCAAAGATAAATATTTTAAATGTAACTCAAGGCCTTCAGCAGAAATTTAAATTTAAATTATTTTTATTTATGTGCAACTGGTAGAAATTTCCAAAATTTCATCAAATATTTTTTCCAGTTACACTTGAACTTGGACTGGAGCGACAGCACAGTGGGTAGGGTGTTTGCTTTGCATGCAGCCGACCCGGGTTTGATTCCTCCGTCCCTCTTGGAGAGTCTAGCAAGCTACTGAGAGTATCCCGCCTGCACGACAGAACCTGGCAAGCTACCTGTGGCATACCTGTGCCCAAAACAGTAGCAAGAAGTCTCACAATGGAGATGTCAGTGGTGTCCGCTTGAGCAAATTGCTGAACAACAGGACGACAGTGCTACAGTGCTACTTGAACTTACTGTTGCTCTTCTTACCGGAAACTACCACCAAAATAAAATGCTCAAGAAATGTGATGTCAATTGTCTGCTTAGTTCTTATTGCTATTATAATTTCTTCTAAACTTGATGTGACATTCAGGTACTGACAGTTTCAAGAATAATACCTTGCTCTTTGAATAGAGTAATACTTGTTTTAGAATAGCCAGGATACTCAACAACTTACTTTTTGTTTGTGTTTGAACCACAAATAGTCATGCTCAGAGATTACTCCTGATTCTGTGCTCAGGGATAACTCCTGGTGGGGCTCAGGGAACCATATGCAGTGCTGGGGGTAAAACCTGGGTTAGCTTCATGCAAGGACAACACTTTACCCACTATACTGTCTTTCTACAGAGCCTCCCACCTCAATTAATTCTAGTTAGAGTAAATCTTACAGAAAATAAACTCACAATAGTGTAGTTTACCCTTGGAGCAAGGCATTAGTTTCTAACTTGGGGAAATTTTGTCCTTTGGGTACATTTGGCAATGTCTAAAGACTTCTCTTTTTTCCTTTTGGGCTATCCCTGGCAATGCTCAGGGCTTACTCATCACTTGCTGTTCAGAGATCATTCTGGTGGGCTCAGGAGACCAAATGGGGTGCTGGGGATTGAACTTGGGTGGGCCAAATGCAAGACAAATGCCCTACCCACTGTTCTATTGCTCCAGACTCATGAAAACATTTTTGATGGTCATGGCTGGAAAGAAAGGGGAGGTACTGCTGGCATCTATACGACAGAAGTGAAAGAATATGCCAAATATTTTACAAAGGCCAAGACAGACCCACAAAAATATATGACTCAAAGCAAAGTGTCAGGGGAGCAGACACTGAGAAACTCTAGATAATTAGCACTCTAGCACTGTCCTCCTGTTGCTCATCGATTTGCCTGAACGGGCACCAGTAACGTCTCCATTGTGAGACTTGTTGTTACTGTTTTTGGCATATTGAATATGCCACGGGGAGCTTGCCAGGCTCTGCCGTGTGGGCGGGATACTCTCCGTAGCTCTCAGAGAGCCTGGATAAGTATATAATACAAATATTCCTTTTTTTGGTGCCCACCAGGAGAATGATATTACCTCCTTCTTATTTACTTTTTATTAAATAACTCATCCAGAGCTATTCAGAGAGAGCTTTGTACTTGACAGAAAGGAAAAAGGTCTTACAGGGACCTCCCCCACCCTTTGAACTATGGGGTTGTAGAGCAAAGAGATCTCTCAAATGAGGAAAGCCAGCTGGAAAATAAGACATGTTCTGTTTTCAAGCTGTTCAGAATCTCTAACTGGTATTGCCTGAAGCCTTTGACAGTTGTTATTAGGTGCTCTGAGTAATTATATATACCAATTATATTTGGCTATGCTGTGTGTAGGTGCACTCTGACAATTGAAATGTAGAACATACATTTAATTTTGCTGATGTCTTATCTCCTGCAGAATAAGTTTACCAGTCACACACACTTATTTTTAAAAGGTGAGTGATTTTATTTCTAGAATGTGCCAAACTTTGAACCTGAGTCTTGAACTCTTTAGTCTGTGACTTTGACAACCATACACATAAGTATTGTGCAATATTGCTCCCCTCCCCTCCTCTCCCCCTCTCCTCCTTCTCCCCTCCCCCTCCCTTTCCTTCCATACCCTCCCCTCCCCCCTTCTTTTACCTCCCCTCCCCTCCCTTCCCCTCCCCTTTTCTCTCTTTCCCTGCCCTTCCTGGTTCTTCTCTGCCCTTCCCTCCCCTTCCCCCAGCTTCCCTCCCTGCCCTTCCCTCCTTTTATCTAGGATATGGCTCTAGAATAATAAAAGCAAATGTGTCATTTAAAATAGATCTCAGCATGATTGTAGGGCCCGCTCGGAATAGGAGATGCGAGGTGAAAGTAGATTATAGACCGAACATGATGGGCACTCAATACCTATATTGCAAGCCACAACACCCAAAAGGAGAGAGAGAGCAAAAGGGAATGCCCTGCCACAGAGACTGGGTGGGGGTGGTGGGAGAGATACTGGGACCATTGGTGGTGGAGAATGGGCACTGGTGGAGGGATGGGCACTCGATCCTTGCATGACTGAAACATAAGCATGAAAATTTGTAAGTCTGTAACTGTACCTCATGCTGATTCATTTAAAAATAAAAAAAATTAAAAAGAATATTTAGGATAAAAAATAAATTCATTAATAAACTAGACCCACTCAGTTTTCTATCCTATAACATTTAAAAATTTGAAGTCAAGAGGAAAGAAGAATGATGAAAAAGTGACTGACTTCTAGGAATGTGACTTTCTAATGTTTCCATGTGTATATGCAAATAGTGCTAATGTTGCTACAGTAGGTTTATAGCTGTAAAGAATCTTTTTTTTTTCTTTTATCCAGGGATATAAAACTAACACACCAGGAGAAAAAGGATTCCCACTGTTAGATTGCAGCTATGTGAAAGGCAAAGTGAACCTAGGGTTTAGGAAGTGTCTGTAAAGTCGGGTGTCACCTGGAAGGGCTACGGGTGTTCAGTACCTGGGTGTTCCTGCACAGCCGATGCTTCATGGGTGGAGACACCATCACTCGGGGGTGCTGGAGATTGTCTGGGCACTTTGTCTAGGTTACCAAGGTGTGCGACTTCCTCCTTGCTTTCCCTTCCTGGGTCTCCTTCTGAGTCTGAGGTCCTCTGCCTGCCTGCTCTCAGCTTTGTCCGAAGGGCATGGTTCTCTGTCTCCAGCCTGCTGATCTCTGCCTGCATTTTCTGGATAACTCCCAGGAGCTGGGTATTCATTGCCTTTGCCTCTTCTCCAGGAACTTTGCTTTGCTGCTCCCACAGGCCAACTTTAGCTCATGAGTGAGATGCACGAGCTACTCAGTGGGGCTGTTGGGTCCCTGTTAGCGACCCCGGGAACAATAGCATTGGTATCCTCAGCACCATCTCTCAGCACCTGAGATCACCAGGAGAGGTCAAGGCTCACCATAATTTATTCATTCCAGGTTTTCTTTTTCAACACACAGCTTCTCTTTGTCTCTTTGATTTCATCTCAATCTACACTCCTGGAATACTGCTTTGTGTCTGATGAAAACACTCCAAAATTTCCACTGAGACAGAGTTTCTTATTTCTGTCATGAACTTGCCCTTGGATCAGCTACTTTTGCTGTTTCGGGGCGAAATGCTTCACAGGATCACTAATTGCTGGTCACAGGTATCTCAAAACGCATATGTAAGGAGCATGCTTTTGCTTCTTCACATAAAGCATGCATATTTTTTTTTAAAAGCATTATTTTTTACACTTTTTTTTTTAAATTAAAAGCAAGAGTCATCGGAGAAATGGGGGGGGGGTGGTGTTTATCTGATATTTAAATAAGATGGTGATCAGTATACCTAAATCCTGCAAGCTAAGGGAAGGATTAAATCAGCATTTCTCTATAGGCTGCTATTTTATTAGCATTTTCCCATTATTTAGGCCTAGAGTGTTTGCTTGGGCAAAGGCTGTTCAGGGATATTTTGGGAATGTAATTAAACACAGGGTGAGCGTGAATATTGAATGATAAGGATATGCAACAGTTAACAGCTTTAATTATCCATTTCCTGAAGAGGTCTCTTTGTTGAAAATGAAAATTATGAATCTTAAACAGCATAATCTCTGACAGCAGTAGCTGTTGCAAAGTCAATTAGCTATAAGTGCTTTTTTTTGGCAATAGGGTAAAAATGATTTTCATGGTGATTATCTTCCCTGCGCATTCATTGCCTCTCATTTCTGGTATGTCAATGTTTTTTTGCCTATCCTAGTAAATATTTGATGATATAGCTGAGGCGTAGGTGAAGAAATTATTGGAGAGGATATTTTTTTCACTCAACCGAATTTATTTTATATGTTTAAAGTTTTGATTGTATTTTCTAAACAGTCAGTAAAAATAATGGGTCTGTTTTGATAAATCACTCTATTTTAAGTGAATTTCACAAAACATTTATATCAAGCACTAGAATCTACAGAGTGTGTTGTAGAAATGTGTGCTATCGAGTAAGATGGTCATCTATGCCAGTGTTTTAAACTATTTTTTTGACTGTGGGCCCCTTTTAGCCTTTCTTTCTTACCGTAGAACTGCCTATTCTATTAGTTGACCCCCTAGTGTTGTGATATGGACTTCCATTTATAAAATTTCACCTGTGGCCCCCTTCAAATATCCTGGGAACCCATAATGAAACCACATGGACCCTCGTTAAGAAATTATGCTTTGGGATAAAGATTTTTTTACAGTGATGCAGGCGAGACTCGGGAAGTGATGCTGTGACAACTGATTTGTCCCATGGAGTAGACAGGTTACCAGGTCTTATGAAAAGAAAGGAAGAGTAGTGAGTGTGGTTGTTGGAGAACCACAGTATATACTCAGATATCTTGTGTGGCAGGTAAAAATAAGTATCTGAATATCATGGTGCTAGCCTTCAAACAATAACCCAAACAAGAAAGTGGCTTGGAGCTCCATCCCAAAGGGTGACAGGGCAGCTGGCTTTTGGTCTATGGTGATTGACAGGGTGACTCTCTCATGGGACTTTGGGCCTTTTCTTGAACTCAAAAATCAAGAATGTGAACCCTATTTTTAGTGCAGGAGATTTTAGACCCTTCAGCATAACCTGAAAGTGCTCGCTTAAAATGCAGGTCTACCAATGATGCCACTTTTTGGCATCACAGAACACAAAAACATTCATTTGAAAGGATCTATGCACACCCATGTTCATTATCATACTTAGTACAACTGCCAAGATATGAAAATAAGCCAAATGCCCAAATACAGATTCATGGGTTAGTAAATTATGGTATATAGACACAACAGAATACTATACAACACTAAGAGCAAAACCATACAACTTGCAGCAACGTGGATGGAACTAGAGGATATCATGCTGAGTGAAGTCAATCAGAAGTAAAGGAATAGATACAGAATCCTCTCCCTCATATGTGGGGTTTAAAGATACACAGCAAGGTAGCCATACAGGTCTGAAAACAATACAGTGGTAGAACTAATACACAAATTTGAATCAGGTGGGGAGTTTGGGAGGGAGGAGTGTTGGGGTCCTTGGAAGAGAAGTGGGATATACTGGGGATGGGTCCGATCTGGGTATTGAAATTATGTGCATGGTAAACCATTATGTAAACCATTATTAATAGCACTATAAACTACCAAATCTCAATTAAAAAGAAATAAATAATGTGTCTAATAATGGCTCAACTTTAGACTTATTGATGATTTTCACATAGGAGATTTGAAAAATTTTAAGACTCTCAGTTGAGTTTCTTTTGCACAATTAAGTTTTAAAGCAATAGTTCTACAGTGATACAATCCAAGAGAAATCTAATGCAAGTCACACATGCAATCAGAAACTGCTTAGTAGCCACATTAAACAGTCAAAGAAATCAAATCGATAGCTGATTCAATGTAGTCCACCCAGAATATTGTCATTTCAGTGCCTAAATTAAGGTCTCTGTGAAAATTACTAATGTGTTCTTATACATCACTTTTCTTGTATTGTTCTTAACACCCAGTGTTCATTTTAATCTTTTTTATTGATTTTTGACTGTGGTGGGAGTTGAGCTCAGGGCAAGCTATGGGCTCTGGCACTGAGTTCCACCCCCCACACCACACACACACACACACACACACACACACACACAGTGAACGTTTCACACTGAGATCTCATCACAATTCAGAACCTCCGTTTTCACTGGAAATACTTGATTTACATTTTTATTCCATAAACTCAACAATCTGTGAGGCAGTGGATTTGTATGCACAGATTCTCTTGGCCATACTTACCTGCACTCAGGTATGCTCTACATAGCAATCTCCAGGCATTCCTGCACAAATGGACTCAAAGGCAAGTCTACACAGTGACCTTCAAGGTCTTCCGTGTGAAGCAGAGTTTGCCAAATTAGGTCTAGAGAAATAATGAGCTGGGGTTTGAGTCTGCCATAGGGTGGCAGTAGGTCGTGAGGTGCCCAGCAGTTTCTGTGCATCCAGGTTCCAGGCCAAGCTCTGGTCACATGACAAGACCATGGAACTGCACATCCACCTAAAAACAACCTCTGCTGATGGATTTTGTCTCTGAGTTTGTACCTCCTTACATCCCTGCATCTGCTTGAGAGATAACTGTTTCCCGAGTTCAAAATATGTGTCCTGTTACACCAGGACGTTAGAAAATTACCCATATCCTTTTAAACAGATCCCTTGTTGATTTAAGTTATTACATGAATATGTTGGACTGGAGCGATAGCACAGTGGGTAGGGCATTTGCTTTGTATGCGGCCAACGCAGGTTCTATTCTTCCGTCCCTCTCGGAGAACTCAGCAAGCTACCAAGAGTATCCCGCCCGCATGGCAGAGTCTGGCAAGCTATTTGGAGCATATTTGATATGCCAAAAACAGTGACAAGAAGTCTCACAATGGAGACATTACTGGTGCCGCTTGAGCAAATCAATGAATGATGTTATGACAGTGTTATAGTTCTACATGGTATGTTATTTCTCCATGGAGAACAGACAGATCTGTGAAAAGTGTGGGGAGGACAGGCAAGCAGCTGACCAGATTTCTTTGCCTGGGATGGTTCTGCTTTCTCTGGGAAGTTCCTAAACCTTGACTCTGATTAAATAAAGTTCTTCCTCTCCTTCATATGGTGGTTATTATCATGATCATCATAATCATTATTATTATTATTATTTGCTACATATGGTGCTTGGTGCTTGGCAGTGCTTCAGGATCACTCCTGGTGGTTCGTTGGGGGATCAAATGGGGAGTTTCCACATGCAAACTCTGCTCTCTGGTCCTTTGAGCTACTTCCCCAGTCACGGTGGTTATTATAAATCAATGTATATGACCCTGATGTTGACTTGATCAGACTGTTCCATTCCACGCCTCTTCTCCATCCTCCTCCCTCATGTGGCCTTTTTGGTGGCATTCCAGCCACAGTCCTGCCTTGCTACCTTGCCTGTGCATTTGAAAGTGTTTCCCTCAGGATATCCACATAGTAAGTTCCCTTATTTCCTCCCTCACCTGGTAAACCTCAGGCTTTCACCCCCTAGCAAGTGTCAAGGTTGTGCAAACAGAGACATTTCGGGGAGCTCTTCCCAGCCCTCAGAGAAAGTTCTGAAATAGGAGAGGAATCTCAGTTGAACAATTGCTTTCCAGACACCTAGAAATTGGTACCCAGTGTCTCCAATCATTCCCCAAATTAATGTCCTCTTCCAGGACACGAAGCTATGCCTCCTAGAATCTGGTGTGTTGGGTTGCCCTGCGGTCTTCTGATCTGTGAGAACCTTCAGTTTTAGTCAGTGAGAGTGTGATGGGTCAGAATAACACTAGGGCATTTTGACCTCCTCATCACAATCTACCGTGGGTCCGTCTCCGTGGAAATGACCAATTGCCTTACCCTTTAGGACATAATAGAAAAATGTCACTTGCTCAAAATCTCAGGTCTCACTTTTGAAAGCTGTCTTAACATCCTGATGTTATAAATTGTTTAAGCAGTTGCTGGGAAATTCTACTTTCGCAGCATTTGTGGAGAATTCACACTGACCTTGAACTCGATATGTAGCTATTGTCAGAGTGATTTCCCAGGTGATTGGTAGCATCTGCTATTGCAATGAGCCCAGACTCTGAAGCAGATTTGACAATCTGCCATCTCACCATCATTTTGACATCTGAGTCCCACACAGTGACAGAGCAGTCATGTGAAAAGGAAGGAGGAAATGAAAAGTTACTGATGGGTACAGCATCCCTGAAATGCTGGTAAGCTAGAGAGAGGGATGTTTAAAGATGGGCTAAATCAACGCTTAAGGAAAGGGATTAACTACCTCACTATGAAGTTAGAGGAGAGATGATCTTGGCTCGCTTAGCTTAGAGTATATGCAGAGACTTCCGTAGAGAGTGACTTGAAAATAAGACTAGAAACTAAGAAAAGAAAAAGTACCAGGTGAAAGCAGAGCAAGCATCTTCAGTTTTGAACAGGATGAATTTTTAAAAAAGCATCCTTTTCTGGATGCACTTTAATGTACTCTCTTATCAGGAAGTCTAGGGTAAAAAGAAAACTCTAGAAGTTCCTGGAAAAACTAAACAAGCAAAACTGCTTTTTTGAAGAATTTTGAGCTGGGAAATAGCTTAAAGGGGCAAAGGCTAGAGCTGAGTATATAAGAGCCCTGGGTTCAATCCCCGGCACCATGGTGCTCCAAGTCACCTTGAGAGACACCCCAGATCATTCATCCAGGAGTAGCCCTTAAGCACTGCCAGGTTTGACCTGGGAACAGAAACTGAAGGTTGGGCTTTCGCCTTTCACACAGCTGACCCGGCTGACCCGTGTTCAATTCCTCCACCTCTCTCGGAGAGCCCAGGAAGCTACTGAGAGTATTGAGCCTGCATGGCAGAGCCTAGCAAGCTACCTGTGGCATATTGGATGTGCCAAAAACAGTAACAATAAGTCTCTCAATGACGTTACTGGTGCCCGCTCGAACAAATCGATGAGCAGCGGGATGACAGTGACAGTGACTTTTTATATGTACCATTAGATGCTTGAAGAAAAGGAGACATATTGTCTATGTCCTGAGATAAAATATTTTTGATTCTAGAATTCAATATCCAATAAAACATGCATGAAGTATAAGAAAGTTTACCAGCTACAAGACTTTTCTGAAAGATTTACATCTTGATGGAGCAAAAATTAATCCCAAAATACTAATATATGAGTTATAAGAAGTGAACAGGTAAACAATTAAAATGCAGTTGTCTTATTAATATTTCATATATAAAGAAAATAGCAGTCTCTCTAAAGCCCAATAACTTATAATGAAAAATATTATAAGAACGGTCAAGTGATAAATTACTGTTTTTTTATAATCAAGAAAAAGTGTAGATTTTGATTAATTTTATATAACCATATATGAACATGAATTTATATAGGTCTGTTAAAAACATAAATGTGGCATGAGAGAAAGATAAATAGGTTGTACATTTTCTAAAATACTGGATTTAAGAACCCAGGCCATAATTAACAAAACACTTGTGGATAAGTAGAAAATGAACTAAGAAAAAATACATTCGTATGTATATTTAGTGAAGCAAAGTAGTTTTTACTGACTGAAGGACATTTAATTAGAGGGATTAGAGCAGGATAAGGGAGAGGCGTATGTGTTCGTGAGAGAACACAGACTCAGAAAAATAATACCATTAATCCTGTCATCATTAATCTAATTATGGAGGGATTCCTTTCAGAGAGATGCTTGGATGGGGTACAAAGTAATGTGCCAGGTGTTGAGCTCAACTCAGCAGACCGAATGCGTGTTTCATTTCCCCTCCTCTCCTCCACTAAAGAGAAGAGAGAAGACCTTCTCTGTGAGGACAAAGAAAGGTGAACAAAGAGTTGAATAAAAAATTATTAAATTTTTGAAGCTAACACTAAGGCAAAAGAAAAAATGGTGAGTGACACAGTCAAGCACAGAAAGCAGGTATGGGAGCCCCACAATAAAACCATCACAGTGCCGATTCATTGCAGAAACCCAAGCACTTGGAAATGTCATTCCCTAAAGATGTGCAGATCCAGGAAGCTTCAGAAGCAGAAGGAGTGGATGAAACACATTCTGAGTTGCTTTCCTCACCTCACATATTCAGTTGATTAGACAGATATTAGAGCCAAACTGGAGACTTTGTTGCTAGAGGGGATGAATCAAAGAAATTCTGAACTGGATAGTGGATTATGACGTTTAAGTGAGCACCTATCATCATGTAATGAGAGCGCAAGAACCATTTTCTTTTAAGAGAAAAGATGTATGGCCCTTATTTTTTGTGTGTTCTTTTTATCCATTTTATTTCCATAAAGTAGTTCACAATAGTTCATTACAGATAATATTCAAACACCCACCCCACCAGTGAGCATCTTCCCATCACAATAAACAAGAAGTGTGTGAAGGTTGTTGCATTTCATTCTGGAGCCATTTAAGACCGTATATAAGAGAATACAAACAAGTATGTTAAAACCGAAAAAATGTGTGCTACTTTAGATACATCAGTGGGCTAGAGTATAAGGGGGTCACATGGCTGCATTTGTGGCTGCACGATGCAGAAAATACTGTATTTCTCTATTCTGGGGACTTTATTTTATAGTCTCTGGATCTTGGCTATTGACAATATTACATGGCACCAAAAGCAGTTTGTGGGTGTGACTGCAAGCTACTGGAAAAGTGGGGAGCTGGGTGGAGGAGACCCAGTCCTGATCCGAGCAGGCTTAGAAATCTCAGCCATGGGGCCCGCATACCTGGGTTCCTTTGCCAGTTTCTTCATGGGTGAGACTTGTCGGAGCATGTGGAAAGTGGCCTTGAACATGGCTGCAGCTGGGTTCTGGAGGTTTATGGCTGCAGGGGTTCTTCTTGGGGAGGGGAGGGAAACTCAACTTGCCCCCTCTGAGGTCTCCCGGTGATGACACCCTGGCACGGGGTCAGGAGATTCTGCCAAGGCCCTTAATTTTAATTACTTTTTTTTAGCTGCAGGGACATTAAGTAGCCCCATCGGAAAGATCTATAGAGGGCTGGAGAGATAGCTGTGCACAGACTGAAACTGCTTTGAAAGCAGGAGGCCAGAATTCAATTGCAAATACCTCATATACTAGCCCCACTCCCAACCCCATCACTGGGAGTGGCCCCCAATCCCTGTCGCATGTGACCCCAAAACATTAACAACAAGAATATCTATAGATATAGTTAGTTGATGGTTTTATCAAATAGAGAGGTCACACACACACACACACACACACACACACACACCACATACACTGAGTTTAATGTCAGCTGGTAGTATCTGAACATGAATAAGAATTTCATAATTAACAACCCAGAAAATTATCTAGCATGAAAAATAATGGCCAAAACAAACAGAATAAAGGTCCTTATACTAAACAGAGAAAACAAGAATAAAAATTCAAACACATAATTATAATGAATATTTCTGAAAAACTATGTGAAGAGGAGTGTTCTTAGAGTTTAATTTGTATAAATATTTATTATCAGTAGTACCATTATAAGATTTTCTGTATATTCTGCTTCAGTAATACTCTTATTAAATTACCTTTTCTCTAAAGCCCCTTGTCTCATTTTTGTCATTGTTTGGTTAGATATAGTCCATTTATTTCTGGCTATGATTCAGTTTTACATATAGGTTAATTTGATATGTAATAGTTTAGCATAAAATGAACAGCATATTAAAATTATTGGAATGATGGTGCAAGAGCTTGGAAAATTATTATTATTTTGTTAGGTCACATCGAGCTGTGCTCAGGGCTTACTCCGGCCCCATGTTCAGGGCTCACTCCTACAGGTGTTTGGAGAACCCCATGTGGTGCCGGGGGTTGAACCTTTGTTGAGTGCTTGCAAAGCAAGTGCACAACCACTGTACAATCCAGCTTCTGTGTGATTTTCTTAAAAAAATTGTTGTGGCTTTTTAAAAATATTTTTTGACAGACTAACAAACTTGGTGATTACATTTCAGTCATACAATGATTGAGTACCCATCCCTCCACCAGTGTCCATTCTCCACCACCAATATTCCCAGTATCCCTCCCACTACCCCTACCCCTTCCCACCCCTACCTCTGTGGAAGGCACATTTCCTCTCTCTCTCTCTCTCACTCTCTCTCTCTCTTTCTCTCTCTCTCTCTGATGTTCTGTGTAATTTTTTAAAGATAATTTTATTTAGGACATAAGAGCGAGAGACCTTTATAGAGTAAAGACAAATTGTGCAACTTCAACCAATTTGCATGGCACTCCAGAATGGAGTGTTTGCTAGGTGTGATTCTTTCTGAGAAGTTGAGGCGGTTTACTCATTGATTCATTTCTTCATTCGGTTATATATTTAACAAGTATTTCTTGGGCATCTATATTATATAGACTACATTAGTAATGGGGCATTGGTAATGGGGTTTATGTCTTAATAAGAGACAATCAACGAATACAAATCAACATGTACTTTGTATCTGGTACTAAAAGGAAGCCACACAGTAAACTCATCTCTAAAGCCACGACCAGACATGGCGCAGGCAGCATTCATGAGGCGAATCCCAGAGCCTTGCAAAAACCTTGGTCGGAATACGCAGGGCACACAAGTCACATGAAGTCTGGCTTTTATTTTAAGCCTTTAAGGTTTCAAAAGATATTTTGAGCTTTGAGTAGAGACTTGCATTACTGCAGATGTTTAATAAGCAACAGTAAGTGGGAGGAGACAGGATAATGAATGAGGAAGTACTTATGTAACCACTCACGTTGTAAGAGATAAGGAATTTCTCCTACCCATGCTATTTCAGCAATATTTTTATCAATCCCAAGAATGACAGCAAATGATCTTGTCTGGAAGTACCCCGATTTCTGGTTTGTTTTGTCTGTGATAGAAACATGATTTTTTGAGAAATAGTGTCTGTTTTCTGATTATTTTATTTATTTACTTATTTATTTTACTTGGTTTTGGGTACACACCTGGCAGTGCTTACTCTGGCTTTGTGTTCAGGGGTCACTCCCTGCGTACTCAGGGGATTGTATATGGTGCCAGGGATCCAAACCAGGTAGGCTGTGTGCAAGCTGTACTATTACTCCAGGCCCTTTCTGATTATTTTAAGTGGCAAGACATCTTACGATTTTTTTGAAGGTAAAATATCTCATTGATATTTGTTATTTGTGTGATGGGGAGGTCAAATTCCAAAGACTAGAATAAATGGACTATTACTTTTTGTTATCTTACTCATTTATACTAAAGACTTTTCAAAATAAATACCATGGTTGAAAATAAACAAATGGGACCATGCTATTTTGACTAGAGTTATTGTGCTAGAACAAAGAGAATTCTTTGTTCCTGATACGATTAGGCATGTTTGGCAAAGAAAGAAATGAACAGTAATTTTCTCTGAATATATATTTAAAGTAAATAGAAGGTACTTTGCCAATAGAAAGGAGAACAAAAAAAATTCCTGCTCATTTGGTTCTTCCAAATAGGGGCTGATGTCTTTACAAATGATCCTGCAGTTGGTTTTGTGTGAATAATGTAAATGATGGCATTGCTTGACTCTGGATGAAATATCTGTGCTATCGTTAGCTGGCAAGGTTTTATGCACTCTAGTTGGGAATGAGATCTTGAAAAAGATTCCCATGAGCTCTACCATTTCCCATCACTCCTGCCATTATAGCAGATTGAGAGAGACACACTCTTACCAGTAATAATTTACACATCATTCCAATCAGTTGTGTTTATCTTTCCATTACTACTTTTTCTGACAATCTATTTTGAAATAAAGTCAATCAAATCACTTTCTGCAACCTTTTGGTTTCCCCTTTAAAATGTATTGGCAGGCAGGCATCAAAATTGGTTCCAGATGCAAAAGAATGATTTGGCCATATGATTTTTACACACAGAGATGGCAAAGGGCTGAGAGTACTTTCTGAATTTTTTAACCTTGAAAACTAGGTAAAAGTGTGCTTGGATTTTTATTTTTTTTCTCTTGTACTTTTAAAACAAAATTTATGTTAAATTTAGTTCAATGGGTTTTGTATTGGTTAACTGAATGCAAAAACATGATTTAGTTAGTAGTCAAGTATACAATCTTTGGTTGCATTTGTGATTTTTATCAGGATTATTTTCCATAAAATATTGACTAGTTTATTGTTGATTTTGTTAAATTTAACTTCCTTGCCTCCAAAGATGTTTATAAACTAAGAAAAGTTATCCAAGCTTTGTGCTTTGTGATTGAGGCAGGTAAATATGCTATTATTGTTCAGAGACTGTTCCTCATCTGTGATTTTTAGGATGTTTAGAATAGCAGTGTATCACAGAGTGGTATTAAAGAATGAAAGAATATCAATGATTTTTTTAAAATTAAAATTCTTGTTTATCTTGCCATTTCTATTTTTTTCTGACAATTTATTTTGAACTTAATGGTCAATCAAAATTTTTTGTAACTTTTGGATTTTTCTTTTAAAATTTCACTGTATCACTGTCACTGTCATCCTGTTGTCCATCAGTTTGCTGGAGCAGGTGCCAGTAACATCTCCATTCATCCTTGTCTTGTGCTAGTGTAGGCCGATGGTGCATTGGGGGCTCTTTCAAGATCAGGGGAATCAGGACCATAGTTGTTACTGTTTTTGGCAAATAAGCCACAGGTAGCTTGCCAGGCTCTGCCATGCAGTCAGGATACTCTCGGTAGCTTGCCGGGCTCTCCAAGAGGGCCGGAGGCTTTTGGGGCAGCTTCTAATAGTCTTTACAGGTGTTCCCAGTCTACTAAATGTAAGATTTTGGTTGACTGTCATCTTGTAACTTTCTGCACACTGAGAGACAGACACCTGCCTGTGTCTCTGGGCAGCACCTGGGACACCTGCAGCCTCAGGTTGATCTTGAGGTTGATGGAGTGAGCCCGGAGGTTGTTGAGCACCTGGCAAAGCAAAACCTTATCGTGGAAGGTCTGTGCCAGGTAGAACACCTGCACTGAGTTCTAGGTCACCTGGTAGTTGGCTGACAGCACCCCACAGTGGATGAGCCACTGTGAAAACTGCTGCTGAGGCTCTATGTCTGATGGCATTGTGACTCGGCCCAGCGGGGCAGGCGGTGACTCTGCAGTTTCTCCATGCCCTGCCGACGCCATTCTGTCTGAATCTTGCAAAACAGTCAGCGATGTCCATCAGGAATCTTGTGTAGAGTTCCAGCAGGGATCAAGTGTAGGAAGTCCTCCCAGTTCCAAGGGACCCAGCCGGGCAGCTGACCTCCACAACCCAACTACTGCCATCATAAGACACTCCCTACTCATTTTCCACAATTACCACACCATATTTGATTGGAGGCAAGATGGCGCTGATGCCACCAAACCCTTCGCGCTCTCCTGAACCCGGCTCACCATTTCTTAGACAACACACGGCTCAGCACGCCAGGCATGGAAAATTTATTGACAGGAAAGCATTATCCTGGGTTTTTGGTTTTAGTCTTTCCTCTTCCTCCTCCTCCTCCTCTTTCCTTCTCTTCCTCCTCCTCCTCCTCCTCCTCCTCCTCCTCCTCCTCCTCCTCCTCCTCCTCCTCCTCTTCCTCTTCTTCCTCCTCCTCCTCCTTCTTTTATTTTTGGGTCCCACCCAGTTGAGCTCATCGCCTACTCCTGGCTCTGTGCTCAGGTATCACTCCTGGTGATGCTGAGAGGACCATATGTGATGCCAGGGATTGAATCTGGGTTGGCAGTATGCAAAGCAAGCACCTCGCCTGCACTAACACTCTGGACCTGAGTCTTGCTTATCTTGTATAATTCAGGTAAAACAATCTAGAACACAAGGTTTTAGAAATATAGAACTGCAATGAAGTGACACAAAATAGGGACTCTCGCTAGAAATTCTCAGTCAAGCAGATTGGAGATTCAATGCAAGGCCCCCAGAAGATGCGACTGCTTGGGCCCTGCAATGTGGGGGTTATGGGGTCCACCTTGGTGATTCTTGGGGTCTCCAGGGCTGTATTTGGCAATGCTAGGGAGTGTGAGCAAGTGATGCTGGGCATTGAACCTGAATAGGGTGCATGCTGGCAATGTACTATGTCCAAGCCTGGGAGGTACGTTTTTAATAGCATCATCACCATCATCATTATCATCATCATCATCATCATCATCATCATCATCATCATCATCATGACTTGAAAAGGGCATTCTTGGTTTGCTAAGTGATTTTATCCATATAAATTGATATCCATATAAATTTTTTCCATATAAATATTATAAGCCCGATATATTTTGATGCTAATGTATTAAAATATACAAAGGGTTATAAGGCAGATTTTTATGTTCTCAAGGTAGATTAAACAAAGTAGGTATATATTCCTGGATTCTAAAGAACATTTTTTCGTACGTTCCCCACTGCTGCCTCATTCCAAATTCACATATTGAAATGATACCTTCCTTGGCCACTGTGTTAGGAAGTGAAGCCTTTGGGAGCTCTTAGTTACTGAGACTCTAATTTGGATTAGAGCTCAGATGAAAGAGACTCAGAGAGCTAACTCATACTTACTACCATGTGAGGTCCCAGAAAGAAGGTTTTATGAAGACAGGAAGTGAGTAAATGAGCTCATAACATACACTGGATCACTGTTTGCTGGGGTCATGACCTTGAACCCTCAGTTTCCAATACTGTGAGAAATTAACGGCTGAGGATTAGAAATCACTCAGCTGATATAATTTTTGTTACCAGAGCCTGAAAAGAATAAAATAAAGGCCTACCTGGTACATGACATCTAGTAAACAAAGGAACATATAAGTCATGGACTGAAAAGTCATTGATATGCTGTGTCATATCAGGAAGTGATGGACTCTGGGAGAAAAATAGAGGGAAAAAAGGGATTGAGCAAGAATGAACAAGAAGGGCAAGAATGCTGCTTGGGTTGCATTAGCCATGTCATTCAAAGAGGTCCCCTCTGAAAAGGTAACAACAATAAAATAAGGGAGTTAGATATGCAACCATCTAGCCAAAGATCTTTGCAGGCAAGTAGAACAGGAAATGCAAAAGTCTGGAGTTAGCATTGTATTTTCTATGTGTTAGGACTGGAAAACCAGTGTGGCTATAGCAGAGTGAGCTGGGGGAAGGGATTGTAAAACGGGTCAGCACCAGGGAACCAGGCCCCCAGCTCTGGCCTTGAAACTCACAACAATGAGCAAGTGGACTTGCTCCTCTGGAAGGCTTGATTGGAACTGCAAGATTTGACTGCATTTTCAAGTGCTCTTGTTGTTATTGTGATGATGATGATGATGATGATGATGATGATGATGATGATGATGAACATAGAAACACATCCCACAGTGGTCAAAGGGTCTGCTCTATTCCAGGGTGGAGAACTAAAAGCAGTGCCATGGGTTGAAGCCCATAGGTGCTGTGTTCAATCCCTGGAGAGCTAGTTTTTGTAATGGGACGGTGGGGGGTGGGAGGGTTAGGTGATGCTCAGGGCTTATTTCTGACACTGTGCTCAGGGATCAGTTGTGTTTTTTTTTTAATTAATTTATTTATCGAATCACCATGAGAGCAGTTACAGAGCTTTCAGGTTTAAATCTCGGTCATACAATGATGAAACACCCGTCCCTCCACCAGTGAACATTTTCCACCACCAAAACCCCCAGTATATCCACCCTTCCCCTACTTGTGTAGCAGATGATTTCCACAATACTTTCTCTCTACTTTGATTACATTCAATATTTTGACACGGGATGCACCATTGTTATTTGAGATTTTTCCCCAACTCTTAGATCTGTTGAAAAGGCAACATTAGACACTTTTTTGTTTGTTTGTTTTTTTGGGTCACACCAGGCGTTGCATAGGGGTTACTCCTGGCTTATGCACTCAGGAATTACTCCTGGCGATGCTTTAGGAACAATATAGGATGCTGGGAATTGAACCCAGGTCAGCCACGTGCAAGGCAAATGCCCTACCCGCTGTGCTATTGCTCCAGCCTCCTAGACACTTTGTTTTTTTTATTGCTGATTATGAATAGCATTTGATGTCATGTGGCCATGGTAGCAGCCACGTGATTTTGGAATTCTGGAGTTTCAATCATTAGATCTGGAGGGATTTCTACCAAAAGCCCCTGGGTTCTGAGATTTGTTTCTCAGTCTCTGGGGTCATGGCCGTTAAACAACTCGATCAGGAGCCAGAGAGGCCGTTCGTGGGTGGTGACTTGGGGTCTCGTTGAGGAGGAAAGGGCCGGCCCCACCCTCATCCCATGAGGCCCTTCGTGCCTTGTCACTGCGGGCCCAAACCTGTCTGTGGACTGGTCTCTGGAGGATGGCGGCCCTGAGCTGCTAGGGGGAAAAAGGCAGTGGATCAGCATCTTTTCCCACCTGGGGTGGCTCAGGAGGGCCAAAAACCTAATGCAGAGTTCGGACACATTTCTGCCAAAAGCTGCTGGGTTCCGAGATTTGTATCTGAGTCTCTGGGCTCATGGCCATTCATCAACTCCATCAGGAGCCAGAGTGGATCAGTTCTTGATAGAACTTGAATGTATATATACTGTGCCATGGATTGGGACCAGAGAGTCAGCTGCATGAGAGAAGTATTTTAATTTCGGTATTATCTTTCAGTCTGCTGGAGAGCTCTTTTCTGTATAAAACTTGCATAGCAGAAAGAGTAAGTCTGAGTCCTGATTTGCCAACAAAACAGACAGATTCTGTGGCCTCACCTCATTTCTACTGACTCAAAATCTCCAGAGGCAATGCCTGGAGATCTGTTTTTTGAGTCACTTTATGGCTCTTTCACATCATAAAACAAAACTGAGATGGCCAAGACTTCAAGGATGAGGTCACGGAACTCTTGCCACAAACTTGGTGTTCAGAACAGTGGACACATCATCTAAATACTTTGAGAAAAATTCCTAGTAAAAGAGAGTTTTCTTGAAAAATCACCAGTAAATGCATAAAATAGATTCATTTCTTCTAGGTTCTCTGGATGTTACTCAGGATATTTTATTTCCTTTTACCTAGCATGAAAAATGACTATTTTTGTGGGGCTATCATAAAGATTATCATACATTCTCACCCCTTCCACTTTTGAATAGAAAGATGTAAAGTAGTTAAGTTGCATTATAAAATTTTTTGTTGCAGTTTAAAAGCTGAGAATGATTGCACAAAGTATGAGCAAATAGGAAAAATTGATAATCCCTAATACTTTAATTTTATTTTTTTCATTATTCTCCAATAAGATGAAATTTTTGTAGCCATTTAATAACATTTTTATAGCAATTTTTTGCAAAAGATTTTCTGGCAGCTTTTGTTTCAAAACAAAATTGTGTAAGTGGGGTTGAATTTTTTAGTAATGTTCTTCCTGAAACATCCTCTCAGAAATAAGAACAATTTTAATGGGTATTGATGAAACAAAATGTAGGTAAAAGTATATGTCATTAAAGCTTGCTTTAGTCCACCATCCAGTTTTATTCTTAGTTTCTTCTCTATTGCAACTGAAGCTCTGGTATTATTAGCTATTAAGTTATTTTACCTTACTTTTGGTTCCCAGATCTAATAGCATCATAAAAAACAAAAGCAAGAGACACATTCACCAAAACAAAGGAAGCCAAAAGATATTTATTGTGGCTTCGCTTATAATAGTCCTCTTATGTAAAGCACATTGGACAGGTAACTCTCAACAGAATAAATGGAAATAAACATGAGGTAAAAAAAATTATAGTCATTTTGAATAGTGGAGCACCACCAAACTCTTAAATGGAATGAATTATTGATTTTGCATAAACTTAAAAAAACCTCAAAAACGTTAGACTGAATAAAATAAACATTACCCAAAAGAGAACTATAATTCAATTTATTTGCTATTCTAAAATAGGAAAAACTAATTTGTCAATTAAAAATAAATGGAAGTAGTTGCCTCTGGGGAGTTAGAAAGTGGGTAAATGGCAAGAAAGGAAATGAGGGAATTTTCTGGAGTGAAGCTTATATGCCTTGAGAGGAATTACACAGGAGCAAGCATTTGTCAAAAATATCAGAGTACACATCCATGCATTTAATTTAATACTCTTTCACCCTACCCAAACTATGATTCAATATTTAACTCTAGTTGATGGTGTGCATGTTGAAGTTTGTAGGGTTCCTAAGAGATTTCCTTGAAATATATATTTAAAAATATGAGATGGATTGATGGATGTTTGCAGGAAAGAGTTGATGGGTGGTTGAGTGATGCATTGGATACAGGACACATTTAATGTAGGACTAACATGACAGCCTATGAGTGGTTGATAAGTCAACTTTTTGAAAATTGAAGTCACACCAGGTGGTTCTCAGGGTCCCAGAACCAATCCCTGCAGTGCTGGCAGGAGTCAATAGCCACAGGAGATCTCTCCTACATCCTCACTTCAGGGCTGGTATCAGACCCTGGTTCAGTCTCTGATACCAGCCACTGGATGTGATCCCTTGAGCACTTCTAAGAGTTACTCCTGAGCACTGCTGGGTTGGTCTGAAAACTGCCTTCCCCCAGAGAAACAAACAAACAAACAAAATTGATTTAAATTCTACTGAACTCATGAAAGCCTTCTCAGTACAGGTTTACCTTGATTTTTTTTGTCTTCTGAATTCTTTTGATCAATATTGCAGATACTACATGCTTTTGATGCTTGTCTTGCATCGTTTGGATTCCTAGGAGCGCTTAGCTCTGGCTAAGAGAAACTTTTGAGAGCAGAAACTTTTTCTTTGGGTTTTCTCCCCGCCCTCCAGGGTCAGTTCGAGGCAACGCTCTCAAGAGCAGTTTCCATCAGGCACTTGTCTGTGGAGATGCTAAATTTCAGATCCAGATAACAACCTTAACTCTATCATCGTTTTCAGACAAATCTTCGATTGTATTTTCAGTATGGACTAACCCTGGAGCATTAGACTAATCTCTTTCCTGGACAAATTCCAGTTTCCATCTCCTAGACCCGGGCATTTGCTATTTACAGCTCAATTGTATGCATCGAGAAGACTGACTGAGAGAAGAGCCAAATGTAATTTCTCTAGTGAACCAAGCAGCCTATTGAGCTGCGTCCAAAACACTTGGCAGAGTGGTTCTCTCTTTGGCAATCTTCAAGAGACTATGACAGTGTGCAAAGATGATGAGACAAAATGCCATGCACACCAGCAGCTGTCAGCTACCTTTATTCACCAGACAAAATTAGATCCACAGTTACAAAACTGTCAGAAGGCTGTTGACTCTACAACTGTTCTTTGGGATTGGGACGTGGATCTTGCTTTTCCTCAGTGACAGATAACTCTTGGAGACAGCCCATGACAATATGAGCTTCTAGTCTTTGCTGTTAATGGCAAGAACAACTATTTCTTGAATTAGTGACTAGAGTCCAGGCAGTTAGCTCAATTGTCTTAGTGTAAATTTTGTCTGCCAGGAGCCCTGGGTTCAAATCTTGGTACCACACGATCCCCAGAGCAGCGCTAGAAATGACACCCCAGCATGGATCTAGGAGTACTACTGAGTATACTATGGAGTATTCTGAGCACTATCAGGTATGATAGAATTTGCTGATAGTAGTAATTAATTGATACCAAGAAGACTACGAATATCCCACAGGAGATATTTATGCCAAGGTGGGTTAAATATCATAAAATACTTTCTCTAGTTTCTCTGTATTTGATGATTATAATGGCAATAATTGGATTTCTCACTTCTGAATATATTTTTTAAAGAGCACATCTGAGACATGTTAAGTGCAGAAATTTAGGTGGTGGTTTTAGAATGAGATGACATTCTAATCAAGGAATGCATCAGGTAAAGGTCTGGAGGGCACCCTGTGATTTATCATTTCAAGAGGACCTTTGTAGAGGGCACTGCTTTGACTTTGAACTTGCTTAGTCATGCTGATGTATAGAAGGTCTCTCCAAGAGGTGTCAGGAGCGTGCAGTCAGTCAGTGCCGGATAAGAGACGCGGCTTTCCAGTTCATCTTTAGAGTCTGTCACTCTGACCTTTAAAAATGTCACACCAGATATGCCCTAATGTAGCAGGTTTGAATAAGATTTTTTTCCCCCCAAATCTCTTTTTCACTGTTGGTAGACCTCCCCATCTTAACATGATATTTATCATCTTAATAGTTTTTAGGTGTATAATGGATTTATGTTGAGTGTGTTCACACTGCTGAACATTGGAGCTTCAGAATTTTGAATTCATTGTGCAAAACTGAAACTCATACCCATCACATAGCTCCCTGGTTTCCCTCTTCCCCTCCCCCTTTCTGTTTCAGTGACTGCACCTCCTCTGGATGCCTTAGGCAAGAGGGGGCCCAGTGGCCCGGAGTATTTGACCTTTTGTGCTTGGCTTATTTCACCTGTCTGCAGGTGCATCCTTTCTGTATCTCAGCCGAATTGCCTTCCTTTTATTTTATTTTTTAATTTTTTATATTTGTTTTTATTGAATCACAGTGAGATACACAGTTACAAAGTTGTTCATGATTGGGTTTCAGTCAGATAATGTTCCAACACCTATCCCTTCACCAGTGTATGTTTCCCATCAGAATGTCCCCCGTATTCCTTCTGCCCACCTCCTCATTTACCTCTATTGCAGGCACTTTTCTTCTGTCTGTCTGTCTGTCTTTCTCTCTCTTTCTCTTTCTCACCTTTTGGGCTTTGTGGTTTTCAATACAGATACTGAAAGGTTATCATGTATACCCATTCCTTTTAAAGGCTGAACAAATCTGCATGTGTGCCCCGTTTAAAAAAATCCATTAATCCAGACGTTAGGTACTTCTTCCTCAGAGCTTTTGTGGGTATGAACTAAACTGCATAAACTGCATGAACACAGTATGCAAATCCCACATGGATTTGCATGAACTTCATGAACTCAGTATGCAAATCCTGCTTTCAATTCTTTTGGGCATAAGCTTGGAGATGCAATGAAGGGATCCATTACTAATTTCATATTTTGGGTTTTTTTTTTACATTTTTGTTTGTTATTTTTTGAGCCACACACCCAGCTCAGTGATGCCTGACTCTGCATTCAGGCATCACTCATTAGAGGGGCAAATAAGGTTTTTGGGAGTCCTTGGCACCGTATGCAGTGCCAAAGATAGAACCTAGATTGGCTGTATGCAAAGCAAGCCCCTTCCACAATGCATAATCACTCCAGCTCCCTTTTCAGTTTTTTGAGGAGTTGTCAAACTGTTTTTATGACTGCTCTTCATACCATTTTACATTTACACCAGTTTTTCATGAGGATTTTAAGAAGGGCTAAGCAAAGGTTACCTCCTTGCTATCAATTACTATTCTTAATTTTTTTGTAGTACTCTTCCTAGTAGGTATAAAGTATAAAAAACATTTTTAATGAAAAAAAGCTTTCTTACCTAAGGGGATTGCAAATATTGAAGTCATAAAATTCAAGGAAAGATTTATTTCACATTAAACCCACTGTAGCCATCATTTCTTACATGGCTCATGGATTTTTTCCTTCTTCAGACTTCTGAAATTAGTCACTTACTGGAATCATTCCTCTTCTTTGGTACTGACCAAGACAAATTTGAATAGTAAACTTTGGCTCTCCAAATTTTTATGGTGAATAATGACTCTAAGAAAAACTACTTCTTAAAATTTGCAAAACTGACAAGGCACTGAATGCATTCCTGTCCCTGAAGAAATATACATTCAAGTTGGCCAACTTGAATCACTACAAACCTCAGTGTTCATGCTGATAAAACAAGAGAGATGGCTTAGATGAAAGGTACCAACCTAAGTATTTAAAGGACCCCAGAAACCCTTGGGAATGAATGAAGGAGTCTGGTTGTAAAGGAATATAGTGGATATTGGCCAGACTGGAAGTAGACATATGTGTTCTTTCGACCCAAGGAAGGTTGAGGTCTCTTCCAATTTATTAAGCCATGAGGAAACAGATGTTTTGCTAGACATCCAAATTTTTCAAGAAAAGTTGAAAAGATTTAAACATGGCAATTTTTTGGTTTATTTTGTAAGTTGTAAAGGCCATTCTCAGAGGTACTCAGTGGGATTTACGCATGTGGTACCAAGGATTAAACCCAAGAATTTGTACACGCAAGGCATGTGTGTGTTACCTTTGAACCACACCCGACCCCTAAATATGGCAATCATTTTAATTAAAAGAAAAACACTTTCGTGCAGGATATGTAAAAACCATTTCTGGGTAAAATGTGACCCATTTTCTTACTCGTTCTCAACACGTGAGCTAGATCATCTTTAAGAGTCTTTGCATTCTAAATTTTTTTTAGTTTCCAGATTTAAGAGCAAACTGATATAGGACTCATAGCAAGCATTTGTGATTCTACCTTGCTTCATGGATCACATAAAACTATTGTCTCCTGTCTTGGTTCCACCAGAATAGATCAAAATGACTCAGTGGTTTGATCTATGGAGACTGTCTCCTTAAGCACTATATTTATCTTCACTGAATTGTACCAGGAAAGAATTGTGACAACGCAAATCACATTGTCAATGATACATGGCCCTCTGTAGCAAAACTGCTGTCTTTTATTTGATTCCTCAGATCTGTATTGAATTTTAGCAAAATTGAAGAGATGAAAAAAACATTTATGTCTCAATCAATTTCATCTTGCTAAGAGACAGATGAAATTTTTCTTTTTGCTCTAGATTCATTTTTTTTCCTGCACAATTGTTGGAGATTATTGGTGGTTTCTCTGATCTTTTTCATCCTAACCTTTCTTTCATTTCATTTCCTAGAAGTAGATCTGTGATTGACATTTGCTCCGTGGCTGATGGCCCTTCTTTGTTACCTTCGTTTGTTAGTAGAACATCAATTTCCTAATTAGCCACTGCCCTGAGGCACCCAGTTAAGGACAAGGTTCTTCCAAGGGTGCTGCCCCGATGGGCAGAATCAACTGGGAACTTGCTACAAATGCACATTTGCAGGTCCTGCTTTACTGAGTTAGACAATTCTGAGGTGGTCGATTCATCCCAAAGTTTCAGGCCTGATTATGTCCTGCCGCGGGTTGAAGGAAGGATATATGATTGAGGTCAGTGGGCTTCATTAGAAAATCTGAATTAATTGGGTGACTTTTAATAACAAACTCTTAAACACTACAACAATGGTGGAGAAAATGTTCAACTGGGAGGTTGAGAGGGAGCTAAAAGTTGGGAAGTATTATACCTGAGACCTTATAAGCAACAGTACTGCAAATCACAGTGCCAAAAGTTATCTCACTGTATCACTGCATCACTGTCATCCTGTTGCTCATCGATTTGTTGTTACTGTTTTTGGCATATTGAATATGCCACGGGTAGCTTGCCAGGCTCTGTCATGCGGGCGAGAAACTCTTGGTAGCTTGCTGGGCTCTCTGAGAGGGAAGGAGGAAAGTTTTATATATATATATATATATATATATATATAACTTATATATAGCATATATAAAACATATATATGTGTATATATATATATATATATATATATAAAATTTCCTATCCTAGACAGACTGGTGGTAGGAGGGAAAGGGGGTATTGGTAGAGGGAAACGAACACTGGTGAAGGGATTGATATTGCAACTTTGGATGCCTGAAACCAAACCAAAATAACTTTGTAATTCACAGTGACTAAAGAGATAAGAAAACTGCTGCTCACTTCCCTCAGAATTTATGATTCTCTAGGTCTGGGTGGGATCTAAGTATTTTGTAGGTGTGTTGAGTAGGGTGGGGGGTCGCATTGTGCCTCACCCAGCTGTGTTCAGTGCTTCCTTCTGGCTCAGTGCTCAAGGAACACTCCTGGCAGTGCTGGGAGACCATCTGTGATGCCAGAGATGAAATTTAGGTGGGTTGCATACAAGGCAAATGCTTTATCCTACTCTCCATGAGATCTTTTCAGGTATTTTAAATGTTTTCCTGGCAACGTTAATGCTCCTCTTTGGAGATGCTAATGACCGCATTTGGAGAAAACAAAAAAGAAATGTGAGATAATGGGAGCTGTGGAGAATTTGTTGATTTTCTTCTGTGTCAATTGATGCCTCCTCAATGTGTGGAATTCGCCTAGAATATCAGTTTGCACACAAATTTGTTTTCCTTTCACACATTTTAGGGATAGACATTTGACGGGGTCTGGGTGGACTGGGCTTGGTCTAAACAGCAAGATCAGTACAGTTCTGCTCCATAGGATATTCATTTTTCCTGGTCAAGGAGCACTTAACTCAAAGCACAGTCCACTAATAATGAGAAGCAAATGCGAGAGACCAGGGTTCAACGGGCAAGCTTGTTCCAGCTCTAATTCACACCAGATACATCTACTAATATTCCATTGGCCAAAGCCACTCACACCAGTCAAACACCCATGAAAATAACAGAGTGAATATTTACTAAAAGGCAATGTAATCTTCATGTCTGGGGAAATTTCTTTCTATGTTTTTCAAAGCTGGTAAGTTGCCGTCTTGGATCTGTTAATGACTGACTTTTCAGCCAACTAGGGAAAACTTGCCTCACACGAAAGCCAATAAAAATAAAATTAGTACAAAAATCAGGGTCGGTTCCTGAAGACCTAGCCATGTTATAAACCTGGTCAACCACTGAACCTTTTTTTAATTTTAAGGTAAATTAATACTTCTCTTTTTCTTATGCTAGTTTAAAAAATATTTTTTTTCAGTAGTTAGCCAATTTTTAAAAATTGAATCACAGTGAGATACACAGTTACAACGTTGTTCATGATTGGGTTTTAATCATATAATGTTCCAACACCCATCTCTTCATCAGTGTACATATCCTACCACCAAAGTCCCTAGTTTCCCTCCTGCAATAAGCCCCCACCCTACCCCCCTGCTTTTATGGCAGGCACTTTTCTTCTTCTCTCTCTCTCTTTAGCACTCTCTCTCTCTCTCCCCCACTTCTCTCTCTTTCCATTGGGCATTATAATTTGTAATACTATGCTGGTCTTGAAAGCAAAAAATGTCCATTTCATGATTCAAATATTTAAGTATTGATTTTCAGTTTACAAATCTTAATCTAGTCCTGAGACAGTGTGCATTTCTATAAATTGTATACCAAATAATACTTGTCAACTTTTTTTTCTTTTTTTGGGTCACACCCAGCGATGCTCAGGTATTACTCATGGCTTTGTACTCATGAGTTATTCCTGGCTATGCTTGGGGAACTATATGGGATGCTGGGGATTGAACCTGGGTTGGTCATGTGCAAGGCAAACACGCTATCCACTATACTATACCTCCAACTCCATCAACTTTTTTTTTTAAGCCAAATAATAGTCTAGATGTTCCACTCAGTTAAATATACTGTAGCAGAATTAGTCTTGCTCTATTCAGGAACATGTGTATAAAATTGAAGCAACGCAAAGATTGAGAAGTCTTCTACACAAAATAACATGTAAATTCACAAAATATTCTATATTCAACAAGAGATTCGTCTCTAACAAAGATTTTTACTACCCTGTAACATTTTCTGTGCTTATAACTCAAAGGATTACATACAAATTAAGGTGATCAAAAGAGGACTCTATTTTCAAGGGAGTTATATTCATTAGAAATTTTACAATAACATTAGTACCAATACAGGAAATAAGACGGACTTCATAAGCTAAGCTGTTATCATTTTATGTTTTCTTTTATTAATAGAAGCATCACTACATAGATTTTGAGTGTACACACACAAGTGTGTGTGTGTGTGTGTGTGTGTGTGTGTGTGTGTGTGTGTGTGTGTGTGTGTGTGTGTACAAAGAGGCTACTGAGAAAGAAAGGCAGAACCCAGAAAGGAATTTTTGGTCATCTCAGTCACAAATAAAAATTTCAGAAATAAGCAAGAATGAAGCTTTTTTTTATGGAAAGTCAAAGATAAATAGCTAGGGGCAGGGTGGAGGATGCTGACTGAAGTGGTTTTAGAAATGAATGTGATATGAACATATCTCAAAAGGGAATAAGGCTCGACTGGAAATAAGATTAGTCACTAGATCCCAGGAAAAGAGAATAAAAGAAAAACCTCTCTTCTTGGACTTTAAGGGACATCATTCTTGGAAGAAAAGTGAATGTTGTGAATAATTTAGTTTATTAGAAAATGCCTCATTTTGAGAGAAAAATACTTTTTTCAAAGAAAATGGAAGATATTTTTTATTTTATTTTTTTATTATTTTTTTAACTGCTATGACTTTTATTAGTATAGTTAAAAGGACTGTTATGCCAAATATTAGTAGGCATATGGAAAAACTGAACATCTAGATTGCTCAGACACTGGTGATCAGAACATAAAATAATACAACCACGTTGAAAACCAATTTGTTATTTTAAAAAAACTTTAAACATATGCTTGTTATGAGAATAGTCATTCAATTCCTATGACTGAATATGTCTATAGTGAAACATGCACACAAATATTTAAAGCAATTATATTAAAATAGTAAAAACTAGAAAAAGTTTAAACATCAAACAAGTAAATTGTGGTCTATTCCTTTTTTCTAGTTTAATTTTTAAAAAATTTTTATTAGTGAATCACCATGAGATACAGTTAAAAACTTATGAATTTTCATGTTTGCATTTGGTTTATATCCCTCCACCAGTGCCCATTCTCCTCCACCAATGTTCCAAGTATCCCTCCCACCACCCCCACCCCAACCCCCACCACCCCACCCTGCCTCTGTGGCAGGGCATTCTCTTTTGTTCTCTCTCCTGTTGGGTGCTGTAGTTTGCAAAAGAGGTATTGAGTGGCCATCATGTTCGGTCTATAGTCTACTTTTGGTATGCAGCTTTCAACCTGAGTGGGTCCTCCAACATTCTCTACTAGGTGTTTCCTTCTCTATCTCAGCTGCCTTTTCCCCCAGCATGTGAGGCCAGTTTCCAAGCTGTGGGGCAGACCTCCTGGTTCTTATCTCTACTACTTCTGAGTGTTAGTGTCCTATTCTGCTACTTTATATTCCACATATGAGTGCTGTCTTTCTTTGTCTGTCTCTTTCTTTCTGACTCATTTAACTCAACATGGTACTTTCCACGTTGATCCACTTATATGCAAATTTCATGACTTCATCTTTTCTAACAGCTGCATAGTAT
This sequence comes from Sorex araneus, assembly GCF_027595985.1. Taxonomy (NCBI): domain Eukaryota; kingdom Metazoa; phylum Chordata; class Mammalia; order Eulipotyphla; family Soricidae; genus Sorex; species Sorex araneus. Next base: position 258,202,461 of record NC_073313.1, read on the forward strand.
TCCATTGTGTAGATGTACCAAAGTTTCTTTAACCAGTCATCTGTTTTTGGGCACTCCGTTTTTTTCCAGATTTTGGCTATTGTAAACAGTGCTGCAATGAACATACAAATGCAGATGTCATATCTACTATACCTTTTTGCCTCTCCGGGACATATTCCCAGGAGTGGTATTGCTGGGTCAAATGGGAGCTCAATTTCTAGAAAATGCAAGATATTTTTAAAACAAGATTTATTGAACAGCTTTAATTAAATATCTAGAAAAATATCTATTTTAGTACATGTAACCCTATATTCACCATGCAGCCTTTGGTGATCAATCTGTCCACCCGAGTGGATATCTTTCCCTAGAAATGATATATCTGAATAGCAATGCTAACATGGCTGTAAAAAATCTGTGGCCGCTAGGCTACATTGTCATGTGAGGTTTCCTTGGTTGAGAGGGGATGGACCTCTGCATCTTTTTAGCCTTATAGGATATCAAGTGGTGTCCTGTTGCTCTCCAGGATATTGGGAATATCCTGGTGAAGGGACACTGATGACATGATAGGGAATGTCTGAGGGTGGTTTGTGTGCAGCATTTCTGTGAAGCAGAATTTTGATTTAGGTTCAATAAAATTTAAGCAAGGAATAAATGGCATATCCGACAACCCTCTGGTTCTGCTAATGACTGTATTGCAATGTTCAACCAATTTAGTCATTTGCTTTACCTCCATTTCTTCATCCCTGTAATGCCAAGAGTACCTATTGAAAGTGATGCTAAAAGGATTAGTCGGGCATACATTAATCAGGTAAACTTGCTTGCCAGAGTGTAAATAGTGAGCACAAGGAACACAAATCCTTGGCTCTGTCTTCTCCCTTTCCTTAGCTCTTTCTCTCCATGTTTCTTTCACTTACATCAAAATATAATGCACAGCAAGAAGATACAGCTTAATTGGAAGTTCGTATAAAGTAGATTGCATGTAACTTTTTGGGTCCACAAGTAATTTCAGAGGAATTGGAAAGTCTAATCAAGTTCCTCCTGTTGGTAAGTTCTGCCACTATTCTGACTTGACTAAAAACATGCAGAATCGCATGGTATATGATCCAGGCTTGATGAGAAATTAGTGATTTTCAAATTAATATCTTATTTTTATTTTTCACTTATTGTGATATGCATTAAGTTTTCACTCTAGTGAAAATTGCAGTGTCTCTCTCTCTCTCTCTCTGCCCTAGGTGGAATTGATGATAAAACAATCAGTTTAATTTAGGATTTTTATACTTCTATTTCCCTATGTTTTCACATCTGTATTTGAATTTTGCTTTACAGAGTCTTTCACTGTGTGCACTTTTAGATGTACTTGCATGTATACTTGTTTCTTAGAAGTACTCTGATATGTCAGAGTTAAAAACACCATTTGTTGTCAAACTTTCAGCCAGTTTGCCTTTTGGTTGTTGGTAAGTACAATAAATGATTCTTGAAAACATCAATTCTTATACTGGGTCTCCAATGAAAACTTCTAAAATAACTAAGAGATTGGAGGCAGGGAGATAGAAGATACGTTAGAACTTCTGGGAATATACCCTGAGGATGAAAAAAATACAGTAGAAATGACATCTGCACTTGTATGTTTACTGCAGCACTATTTACAATAGCCAGAATCTGGAAAAAACCGGAGTGCCTGAGAACAGATGACTGATCAAAGAAACTTTGGCACATCTACACAATGGAATACTATGCAGCTGTTAGAAAAGATGAAATCATGAAATTTGCATGTAAGTGGATCAACATGGAGAGTATCATGCTAAGTGAAAGTCAGAGAGAGAGAGGGACAGAGATAGAATGACTACATTCATTTGTGGAATATAAAGTAACAGAACAGGAGACTAACATCCAGGGATAATAGAAATAAGGGCCAGGAGGATCACTCCATGGCTTGGAAGCTGGCCTTACATGCTGGGGGAAAGGAGCTAGAATAGAGAAGGGATAACTAAGTAAATGATGCTTGGAGGGCTCGCTTGGGATGGAAGATGCATGCTGACAGTACACTATGGTCCAAACATGATGGCCACTTACTACCTGTATTGCAAACTGCAAGGCCCCAAAGAAGAGAGAGAGTAAAAGGGAATGTGCCTGCCACAGAAGCAGCGGGTAGGATGGGGTAGGGGTGGTGGGAGGGATGCTGGAAACATTGGTGGTGGAGAATGGGGACTGGTGGAGGGATGGGTACTTGGTCATTGTGTGACTGAAATATAATCACGAAAATTTGTAAATCTGTAACTGTATCTCACGGTGATTCATTAAAAAAAATGAAAATGAGTTAGAGCTTACCCCAGTCTGATCCTTGACATTACAGGGCTCCCAATTTCCCCCAAAACACACACACACCAAGCACTGCCAGAAGTAGTTCTGAAGACCTCTGAGCACTGCCAGGGTGACCCTCATAGTGCCTCGCACCACAAGAACTCCATCCTCAGGCCCTGGCACTGAACAGGTTGGTTGAACATGATCAAGAGGGGCAGCCTAGACCTCCCAAAAACTTCTTGGGAGGACCACCACACATGCCCATATCTCGTAATAGGTAAAAAATATTTGATTCAGCTTTGAATCAAATAGCTTTGAATAGCTCCTAGGCATTTGAATGAGCTATTTCTATAACCTTCAGATATGGTAACAGATTTACATCTGAACAGTCCTCCATGGACTCCTTCTCTCTGCCAAAGTCACTCCTAGTTTTCTGTTGAAGAATAAAAAAGAGGAAAGCCCGTATAATCCAAGAGAGTAGAAGGATTGGTAGTGACCAAGATCAATATGAAAACTTATTATTCAAATTTAATTTATCCTGTAATTTTCTTGACAAATTGACTTGAAAATCCAACACTTACTGTTAGATGTATGAAAAAAGCCAAATGGGTGCTAGTTTGAGATGTGCGAAGTCAAGTTGCCATGATGTCCTACAGAAACAAACAGCTGCCCCAAGGATGAGAAATTCTGCAAAGGGGAAACCTCAGACTCTCCAGGGACAGTGATCTGCCTGGGACTCACTTCTGTTGGCTTATTTTGCCTGTGTGTGTGTGTGTGTGTGTGTGTGTGTGTGTGTGTGTGTGTGTGTGTGAAGTTTCTTGTATTTTTCAAACATCCCATTTCGTTCTTGCCAAGGGTATGATGGTCAGAGATCCCCATTTCTGGGGTGTGGCACCTACTCATCTTCTCTTGGGGCTCTGACTCATTCCAAAGCAGGAGCCATTGTAAGAGAGGCAAGAAATTTGGAGGAAAATGATGCTTCTCTTAACGGAATCTGACCCCAGAAGAGTAACACACCCAAGACACAGGAGGAGCCAGTGAATACTGGTTCAAGGAGGGCTGCTATGGTTCTTTTCTCAGCCTTTCCCACTAGTACCTATAAATATCCAAATTATTCTGAGTCAGGGTCCCTGAAGGAGAGTGGAGAATGTTTTGCATCATTGTTTGAAATTCTTGGGCTTAAAATTCTAATAAAAACAATTTTTTTTGGAAAGTAGTTTTGTATTCAGCTCTTCTAAATCTTTTTTGGGGGAGTGAGGGAGGAGGCATATCCAGTGATGCTTAAAGTTAACTTAACTTCTGGATCTGCACTAAGGAATCATTGCTGATAGGTTCAGGGGGCCCATATGAGGTGTAGGGGATCAAACCAGACCAGGGGCATGCAAAGCAAGCACTTATCCACTCTACTCTCTCTCTCTCTGGCCCTGTGTTAAGCTCTTCAAACTGTAAGGCACTTTTAACATTCTTTAAATCAGGAATGAAAAAATAGATACAACTAAGGGAGTCAATGTCATATTTTTCTCAATTATTCAGAGGGAGATCAAGCTTTTAAATTGGAACAATTTTTATAGCAGATAATGAGACTTTTGGATTTAGAAGTCTAAATATGTATTTTGAGTTGAGATGATAAAGGGCTTCTCTCGGATAATAATGTTTTAGCACATTTTCATATAACACTTCCAGTACCTATCAGTGAGTGTTTTCAGTTTACTCAATTTTGTTAAAAAGTTAACATTTAAAAAATTTTAAAAAATTATTTCTAAAACTTTATAAATATTTTTTAATAAATTTACTTATTGGGTTGAGTATCACTGTTTCACTGTATCACTGTCATCCCATTTATCATCAATTTGCTCAAGCGGGTGCCAGTAACATCTCCATTTGTCCTAGCCCTGAGATTTTATTTATTTATTTATTTAATTATATTTTGCTTTTTGAGTCACAGCCGGCAGTGCACAGGGGTTACTCCTGGCTCTGCACTCAGGAATTACTCCTGGCAGTGCTCAGGGGACCATATGGGATGCTGGGAATTGAACCCTACCTGCTGTACTATTGCTCCAGCCCATAGCCCTGAGATTTTAGCAGCTTCTCTACTCATTCTTCCCAGTGGTGATGCATTGGAGGCTCTTTCAGGAAAAGGGGAATGAGACCCATCATTGAATATGCCACGGAGAGCTTGCCTGGCTCTGCCATGTGGGCAGGATGCTCTCGGTACCTTGCCAGGTTCTCTGAGAGGGAGAACTAGGCTATAAGAGGTTATAAAAACTAGGGTATAAGAACTATAAGAACTAGGCTATAATTCTGGGAGCATTGTTTTATAGTCTGTGGATCTTGGCCATTGATGCGATTACACGGTGCCGGGGGCAGTTTGTGGGTGTGGCTGCCAAGCAACTGGAAAATGGGGGGTCTCGGTAGAGGAGGCCCAGTCCCCATCTGACCAGGCTTGGAGATCTCAGCCCTGGGTCCCGCACACCTGGGTTCCTCTGCTGGTTCCTTCATGCGTGAGGCTCGTCCAAATATGTGGAGAGGGGCCTCGAGCATGGCTGTGGCTGGGTTCCAGAGGTATTCGGCTGCCGGACCTCTACTCAGGGCGAGGAGAGAAACTCAACCCACTCTGCTTGGAGGGGCCCCGGTGAACAGCCAGGTGTGGTGGCAAGAGATTCTGCATCCTTGGGTTGGGTATATAGTTTAAATATAAAGCACAGGCTTTGCATGTGTAAGACTCTGGGTTTGGTACCTGGAACCTAAAATTGCTGGATTTTAACCCTAGAAATGCTGGAAGTGGCTATAAAAACAGTAACAATAAAAGAATAAAAATTGCTCATCTAATAAGAACAATAATACCACAGAAGCTAAGCATCAGATAGCCAAAGGAACTCACAACATACAAAGAATTATGAAAAAACCCTGCTACATTCATGGATCTTTATGTTCAGTAAAATATCCTGCACAAGACACTTTTGTATTTATAACTTCATAACCCTAATCATCTTGTATCACTTGTCATCCCGTTGATCCTCAAATTGCTTGAGTGGGCGCCAGTAATGTCTTCATCCATCCCTGTTGTGTGCTGGTGTAGCCCAATGGTATCTGTTTCCTCCAGGAACACAAAGAGCCTCAAATCATTCATTCAGGGTTTTAAAGAAGTCTGACCATCTCATTGGTGGGCGGCCACGTGGTCTTTTGACATCCTGTGGAATCTAGTTGGTAACAGCTCTAGTCCAGCGGTCATCTCTGAATCGCATTACGTGTTTGACCCGTCTGTTTTTTGACACCTTGGCAAATGAGACAGCGTCCCCGATTCTTTATCGTCGAAGGAGGTTGGAACTCTGGATTCCTTCTCTCACTTGAATGAAATGTGATACTCCAAGCATAGCTCCTTTGATTCCTCTTTAGGATACCCCAATAGTGTTCTCATCCTGTTTGCATAGGACCCAGGTCTCTCTCTGAGGCATATGTTAGTGCAGAAAGAACGATGGAATAAAAGATGTGCCTGGAGCCAGAGGTTCTTTGTCCTCTTAACCACTTCTTCGATGTTCTTGAAGGCGTTCCATGCTGCTCTCTTCCTCCTGTGCAGTTTTGGCGCCAAGTTGTTCTTCATGTTGAGTTTCTCGACCCAGATACACATCGTTTTGGCGAGATTCAGCTGCAGTCTGACCTTTCTACACTCATGGTCGAAGTTGGCCAGCATTTGTGCTGCTTGGCTAATGTTTGTTGTTATTAGAACGATGTCATCTGTGAAGTGGAGGTGGTATAGTTGCTGACTGTCTATCTTCACTCCCATTCCTTCCCATTCCAGTCGTTGCATGACGTTCTTGAGGGTGGCACTGAAGAGTTTTGGTGAAATGGTATTATCTGAACCCCTCTTTTTATGTCAATGATCACTTCCTTGTAAAATGGTGAGATCCTGGTGGTGAATCCATAATAAAGCTCGTGGAGGATCTTGATGTACTGAGTTTGAATGCCCTGTTAGGCTAGGGCTTCTATGACCGCTTCAGTCTCAACAAAATCAAAGGCCTTCTTTAAATCGATCAATGTTAGACAGAGTGGCATCTTGAACTCTCTCGAAACTTCAATGAGCTTGGTCACTGTGTGGAAACAAGATCCTCTGTCTGCCTCCTCCAATCGCTGGTGCCCTGGGGATCAAACTCAGCCGACCCACCCTACTGGCGCCAGATAAATACCTCATCAGCCGACCTCCACTACCTCCACTACCCAGCCACCACCAAGCTCCAGGCGCTTTCCGAAATGCGCGACACACCATAAGACACTTAAAACCCATTTTCCATAATTTCTGCACCATATTTGATGGGGTTCAAATATGGTGTGGACCATGGGAACACCTGTAGGGGCGCTTGGAGGCCGCCCTAAAAAACCCCATCCCTCTCGGAGAGCCTGGCAAGCTACTGAGAGTACCCCACCCACATGGCAGAGCCTGGCAAGCTACCTCTCGCATATTTGATATGCCAAAAACAGCGACAACAATGGGTCTCACTCGTCTGACACTGAAAGAGCCCCCAATACAGCAGTGTTAAGAAGGATGAGCAAGGAAAGGCTGATAAAATCTCAGGGATGAACTAGACTGCCAAAACGAAGAAGGACTAAAAAGGCTGTACTTTCAACACATGTCCACTGGCATCAGAAGCATCCATTGAGGATCTGATGATGCAAGCGCAGAATATCAAGTACGATATCATTGGTCTGACTGAGACGAGAAGGCATCGATCACATCATGCCACTTTCGACACTGGAGAAGTACTGTTTTTCTGAACATGCGACAACAGAGGCGTTGGTGGTGTCGGTGTCCTTGTCAACACAAACTTGGCCATGAACATTGATTCATTTAAATGCCTAACAACCCGAATCAGATGATTACGCTTGAATAGATGTGGCTCACTGCCGTCAGTTTCTATCTTTGTCGTCTGTGCACCAACATCCAACTATGATGAAGAGGAAATTGAGAAGTTCTGCATGAAGCTGGAGAAGTTCTATAAAGAAGACCACACCTTCTACACGATCATTGTCGGTGACTTTAATGCCAAGATAGGACTGAGAAGGTCGCCTGAAGAACTCCACATTGGGACCCATGGCCTAGAATGGAACGAATAGGGTGGGAGAATGTCTGAGTTCGTCATGTTGATCAAGGCCATTCATGGTAACTCACAGTTCTAGAAGGCTGAATCTAAACATTGGTCATGGGAGTCTCCTGATGGACAGTTCCACAACAAAACTGACCACATCATATTTGATCAAAGGTTTTTCCTGACCAACATTGTTATTGTCCCAAAATTCCAAACGGGATCAGACCACCATCTCCTTTGTGCAAAATTCTACTTGACAGACCAGGGAGAAAGGACTGCGAAGTTTAAGTTTAAGAAAAGAACTCCCGTAATGACCACCAACTGGGAGCTCGTTGGCACTATTGTGGCAACGTACGAAGGCGCCATCGTTGACTACATTGAAGAGGAATATGATTGCCTGGTTTAGCACTTCCATGACTTTGGGAGGAATGTTGAGAGTGGGAAAGCCACAAGCAGACGCCAATCTTCGGAAACTCTCGAGCCCATTTGCCAACGTGGTTTGGCACGAGCCTCAGGCAATCACAAGTTAATGTCCGAGCTCGCAAAGCTGTGCAGAGAAGCGATAAAGGAAGACCTCAAAGAGAGAAGAGTAGCAGTGTTGGCCGATGCGGCAGAAGCCGGGAAAAGTATTTGCAACCCTCGCCTGTCCTTCACCAACTACAAGACCAAGATGACTGCCCTCCAAAGTCCTGATGGATCTGTCACATCTTCCAGAAGGGCAACGGAGAGGATTATTCACGACTTCTACTTGGATCTCTTCCACATCCACATCCACCTGCTCACATACCAAATTCCTCAGGATGGATATGTCATTCTCAACATCCTTCCTTCTGAAATCTGACACGCTATTTTGTCGATAAAGATGTGTACAGCACCCGGTCCAGGTCCAGACAAGGTCAGACTCGAACACCTGAAGAATCTGCTGCCGGTACTCGTCAATAAACTGGCTCGTCTTTTCACACGCTACCTGTCTGAATGCAAGGTTCCATCCCAGTGGAAAGCCAGCAGGACTGTTCTGTTGTACAAGAAGGGAGACATCCACGACATTGGCAACTATCACCCAATCTGCCTGTTGTCCATCATCTACAAGTTGTTCACTCAAGTCATCCTGAATAGAATAGGCAGAACACTAGACGAAGGACAGCCATGCGAACAAGCCGGGTTCGGAAAAGGATTCAGCACAATCGACCAATCACCTTGATTTTAGTTTTTCATCACTCAATTTTTTTCAAAGAACAACTCTTGTTTTTATTTACCTTTAATTTTTTAAAAAGTATAGTTCACTAATTTCTGTATCTAAATTATATTACTTTCTTCCTTCTGCTTGTGTTAAATTTATTTTTGGGAGGTTTTCTCCCCTTGCTTAAGCTCCTTTTGGTTAAGTTATTCCTGTGGACCCTTTCTTCCTTCCCAATGAAGACCTGCATTGCTGTGAACTTTCCTCTTAGCAACATTTTGGCTGTGTCCCATACTTTTGGTAGTTCATATCCTTGTTCTTATTTGTTTCTAGGTATCTTCTGGTTTCCTCTTTGATCCTGGCTGTTCAGTAGTGAGCTGTTTAACTTCTAGGTGTTTGAGGTTTTCTTCCTTATTTCTTCCTGAGATTCATTTTCATTTGTAACTCATCATGGTCTGAGAGCATAGTTGATACAATTTCTATCCTCTTGACTTTATGGAGGTATATTTTGTGGCCCAGCACAGATCTCCATTGGAGAAAGTCCTATGTGCATTGGAGAAGAATGTATCTTTGACTTTGGGGATATTTATATCTATATCTATCTATATGAAACCCATCTCTTACATTTTTTCATTCAAAGCCAATGTTTTATTGTTAAGTTTTAGTCCAGTTGCTCTATCTGGAGGTGATAGAGTGTTGAAATCCTCACTATTGGGTTGCTGTCAATATCTTCCTTCACATCTATTAGCATTTGATTTATTATTATTATTTTTACTATTTTTTTGCTTTAGGTCTTTTCATGGTTATTCATTAGGTGCATAATTATATGAGTCAGTTTTTCCTGATGAATGTAGTCCTTGATCATTAAAATATGACCATCTCTGTCTCATAACATTTTTTAGAACATATTTTTAAAATTATTTTAAAATTTTATTTATTTATTTATTTATTTATTTGTTTATTTTTGCTTTGTGGGTCACACCCGACCAGGCACAGGGGTTACTCCTGGCTCATGCACTCAGGAATTATTCGTGGCGGTTCTCGGGGACTATATGGGATGCTGAGAATCGAACCGGTCCATTGCATGCTAGGCAAACGCCCTACCTGCTGTGCAGCCCCCAAATTATTATTTTTAAATGTAGACAAAAGCCACAACTTTTAATACAATTCTAGCATTGAAATTGAGTAGATAACAAAGCTTCATCATTAAAATCAATAAATATAAAAAAATCACTTTGTGAAAAATTATATATCTGATCATGAGTTTGTTAAGCCCTCATCTAAAAATTTACCAAGCTGTTTGTTGCTAGTTGAGCCATCTGTCCTAGTGCTCTGCGTTCAGTTGGCTTCAATATTACTTTCCCGTCTAATTTGGTGTGCTCAGAATTTCAGTATTGAGGAATTAGGAGCGGCCTTGCAGTCCACAGATTTCAGAATCTCTGGTCTGGGCCAATGAATGAGTCGACAGGGCAGTGGGTGTGGAATGTGGAATGTGGGCGTGGCTGCAGGGCTTGGCGGAAGTTGGGAGGTGGGGGCTGTGGGAAGCTGCAGGCCTGACTTTGAGAAATACCAGAGTTCCCAGCCTGGGCACAGGGTACCTGAAATTCTCCACAGTGTAGCATCTCTGCAGAGGATACTCATGAAGTGGTGGAGGTGAGCCCTTAGCATAGCTCCAGTGGTGGACTGTGAAAGGGGCTCAACTGGGACTTCAGCAGGGTGGATGCTTGGCCCTCCTGCCTCCTGAGGGTGCCCTGAAGTTTTCAGCCGCAAGGTCCCGTGTTTCCATGACTTTTAACTGCTTGGCATACATCTTCTGGGAGATTTAGTCAGTGATCAGTAAAGCAGGGTGGGTGGGTGACCACTCTGTGATTGTCAGTTTATTAATGACCATTTGGAACATAGACATTGAGAGAGAATTTTTTTTTTTGCCATTAAAGAGGGTGTTTTCCCTGCCATCTTTTGGGAGATGGTTTAGTTTTTAAAAAACAAAACAAAAACAAAATCCATCTGCTTCAAAAGTAAATATGCTTTATACATTAGGAATGTATCCAAGAAACAAAACCATTATGGTTTGGGTATTAATATTAAATGAAAATTTTCGGCAGATTTCCATGGAGAATCCTTAATGCAATTGTTATTTAAAGCTATTGTTTGTAAAGATGTACTTAGTTACTCAATCTCAATTAACAGGGCCTTCTCCAAATAACCCTTGGAAGCCTGTATGGGCATGTTTTAGCCTACTTCCCATTTCTTATCACGCTATGACAATCATTGATAGTCACTGCAGCATTTCACTTGAGTCTTGTGATTTATAATCTCTCCATCAAATGATTCTTCTCTGACCTCCCAACCCCTAACACATGCTTTTTCTACGGAAGATCTAGGCAAGGGGAAGGAAAAGGCATTAGAATATTTTTATAGGAATTTCATTCTCTTGCTGACTTGGCCCATCTCCATAACTCACTTGGAACACCTAAATCTTCCATGAGCTAAACCCAGTTTATCTGCTTATCTGCCCTCTAGTCATGGCATCCTTCAGGTGCTCATGCGTAGAGCAATACTGATAGTGTTCCATCCTAATGAATTCTTGGCCAGAGTGGGGCTGTGGTTGCTTAGCAGATCTTCTTATTAAGGTTCAGGACCCAGTGGGTACAAGTGCATACAGCATGCCACAGACACAGCTAACCACAGTTACTAAAACTCTCTTTGATCCTTTCAAACATCCAGAATCCCACACAAACTTACTTTCATTTTTAATCTTCTTTTATTGGAAGTTTTCATGTTTCTCAGTAGCCATGAGACATAGAATGTTGTATCAGGTCTCACTGATAAGTGGTGTTGGATGTATGTGAGAAGATGAAGTGGGTTGCTAGGATTTCTAATAAATAATTAACCTAGGACAAATGGGGCATGAAATGAACAGAAACTTTCTCAAGGAAGAAATCCGAATGGCTAAAAGACACATGAAAAAATGCTCCTCATCACTAGTCATCAGGGAGACGCAGATAAAAACAATGAGATACCACCTCACACCACAGAGACTGGCCCACATCCAAAAGAGCAAAAGCAACCGATATTGGCCCGGATGTGGGGAGAAAGGGACTCTCCTTCACTGCTGGTGGGAATGCCGACTGGTTCAGCCCTTTTGGAAAACAGTATGGACGCTTCTCAAAAAATTAGAAATTGAGCTCCCATTTGACCCAGCAATACCACTTCTGGGAATATATCCCACAGATGCAAAAAAGTATAGTAAAAGTGACATCTGCACCTATATGTTCATTGCAGCACTGTTTACAATAGCCAGAATCTGGAAAAAACCCATTTGCCCAAGAACAGATGACTGTTGAAGAAACTTTGGTACATCTACACAATGGAATACTATGCAGCTGTTATAAAAGATGAAGTCATGAAATTTGCATAGAGGTGAATTAACATGGATAGTATCATGTTAAGTTAAATGAGTCAGAAAGAGAGGGACAGACATAAAAAGATTGCACTCATTTGTGGAACATAAAGTAACAGAATGGGAGACTAACACTCAAGAATAGTAGAGATAAGTACCAGGAGGATTATTCCACAGCTTGGAAGCTGGCCTCACATGCTAGGGGAAAAAGCAGCTCAGATAGAGAAGGGACCATCAAGCAAAGGGTGCTAGGTGGGCCCACTAGGGATGGGAGATACGGGTTGAAAATAGACTATAGACCAAACATAATGCTTACTTAATGCCTCTGTAGCAAACCACAACATCCAAAAGGGGAGAGAGAGAGCAAAAGAGAATGCCCTGCCACAGAGGCAGGGTGGGGTGGAGGGGAAAGAATGTGGGTGGTGGGAGGGGTTCTGGGACCATTGGTGGTGGAAAATTGGCACTGGTGGAGGGATGGGTACTCGATCATTGTAGGACTGAAATGCAAGCATAAAAGTTTGTAAGTCTGTAACTTTATCTTACGGTGATTCAGTAATAAAAAATTAAAAAAAAGAAACCAGATTAAGGTTGAGTAATGAAAAGAAACCCCAAAGGACTATTCTTGATACTTAAAAAACTGCATAAAGAGATTCAAGGACACAAGTTCCCACAAAGATGTCTGACTCCAAATCTATCTTCCCATAATCTCTTCTTTCTCTCTCTTTTTCTGCTTCCTATCTCCTGCTCTGACATTTTTCTCTGGAACTGCTTTATTACCATGAACCCTTGGAATGAAGGTACATTGAAGCTAAGGTCAATAATTTGAGCAAGCACCACTACAAAGAGATTAAGACATAGTCTTACTACGAGGAGGCTATGACATGGCTGGGAAGAAAACATGGACAAATGGAAAAAAATGACATCATTTTGGGGAGGAGGAAAACAGGTGACCCAGATGATCACTGCCAATAAAGGTCAGAGGATGAGAAGTCTAGGTGAGGAATTAACACAGCTTCTGGAAAAACTCCTGACTTTAAGCCTTTCCCTAGTACCTCGCTCTCATGTAGAGAATTACCTGAATCCTCCTTAAAGGATGAGTGGTCAGAGGACGGGGCTGAACTGTGAAGGAATTACAGGAAGCTTCTCAGTAGGGGATGAAGCCTGCATGGTCCTAATTTAGCCTGGTCTTGAATGGAAACAATGAGGTCAGACCACTGTGTCCATACTATCAACCAATGACTGCAGGAGCACTTCCTTTAAACCAGTGATGCGTCCTTTAAACTTGGATGGGAGTGACTCAGTGGAAAAATACTGGAGAAATGATGTGTCTGTAGGGTGGATCTAGTGTGTTTAAATACTGCCCAACACAAACAAGAGGTAGGTGTGTGTGTGTGTGTGTGTGTGTGTGTGTGTGTGTGTGTGCGTGTGTGTGTGTGCACGCGAGTGCGTGTGCGCGCACGATAAATATGGTTTTCCTGGGTTGAATTTAGGTGGATAGGAAACAGGGAAAGGGGATTGTCTTTTAGGAGGGGCTGCAAATTCTCTTCTCTCTCTTTTTTTAAAAAAGGCAAACCATATATTTGTAGCCCATTAATTAAAGATAAATTAAGGATAAATGGGGAAAGCAGGCAGCAAATGAAACTAGAAGTAGAAAGAGATTCTGATGGAGAATCCTAAATGCTAATTATGTCTGTGATAGATCCTTTTCTGAAAAATATATAATTTTGCCAGATATTAACATATATGATATATATTTTTTTACGATCTAGTGTAGAAGTCGAAGAATATGGGAATCACTGTAATATGAACAAATTTGATATTGGTTTAGAATCATTTTTATCATATTGGTTCTCAAATTTATTTCATTTCCCAGCTGCTCCGTGAAGTACTGAAAGAAAGAGGTATTTGCCTTGAGGTGTTTGATGAATATTCTAAGATGAAGTGTCATCATCTGCAGATATGAACAAGTCCCTCCGCAGAGCAAGATTCTGGAATCTGTTGTTGATCCCTCCCTCTTAAATGCTCCCATCCAAGAAAGAAGAAAAGTACCTGACATAGAGGCCGGCTGAGGGTGGGGTGCGGGTGGCCGGAGGGAAGGGGGACAAGGTGGTGGAAAATGTACACTGGTAAAGGGAAGGGTGTTGGAACATTGTATGACTGAAACCCAATCGTGAACAACTTTGTAACTGTATCTCACGGTGATTCAATAAAAAAAAAATGCTATCCATGCTTTCAGAAAGCATTGTGTCATTCTGAGGATAATGACTATTCCATTTATATTGGTTTCAAAATGAATGAGAACACAGTCTAGGGACATATGATGTGAAGTTTGGATAACAAATGCCCTATTTTCAAGAGAATTATTACCAAAATGAAAAGGAATACTCATTATTTTACAGCCTGAGCATATCACACTTTAAAATGACAATGAAAAGAGAGGTAGCCAGTGAAGGTTGGATGGGGGGGAGGTGGACAGATGGACAGATCAGAACTGACAGCCTAGATCCTCAAACCACTTATCCGCGCTGGAAACCTTCCAGGTACACCAGAGGGAAATCATATCCCTGGTCTTTTAGTCTTTCCATCTGCAAAATGAGATTTGCTACCAATTGTTTTTGCCGAGGAGTAATTCATTTACTCCTCGGTAAAAACAATTCTAAGTAAAACGGTTAGGAAATTTAGGGAAAGTTCAACTAAAGAGGAACAACGCATATAATAAGAATTTAATCTCTTGTCTATTCAAAACCACTGATAATCAAAGTATTGTGTTTCGACAAATAAAATTATAGTTGATCATTAGCCAATGACGCAGTGGAGAGTTTATAGTCTGTAGGTCTAAATATCCTGTGGAGTTGAGTTTTGGGCTACACTTTCAGGACTATTTCAGTTTGCTGGAGCTCAAAAATATTTATTTTAGGCTGGAGAGACAGTAGAGGGGTTAAGGAGTGTGTCTTGCCTGAAGTTAACCCACCTTGGATTCCTGACACCACAGGGTCCCCAGACTATTACTGAGGTGTGGCTGGAAACTCCCGAGCACTGCCAGTGCAATCCTTGCCAACACAAGGTCCAAGCAACACCAGATCCTCAATCTCTTGCATTGGGCTTCCAGCTTGCTTGGGCAAAAAAAAAAATCATTATAGGGGTCCCCTGAATACAGATTCAGAAGCCTCCTCAGTTACCCCACAAAGAAATAAACCTTTTAGCATGTATTTCATATAATTGGGAAGAAGATAGTCTGTGGTCCACATCCTGATGATCTCAGCTGGATGGAGAGTTGGTTTCAGCGGGGCTAGTCACATGCCTCTTGTCCCCAGACTGGAGATGTGAACAAGAGTGACTGATCTGGTCTAATTCCCTGACTGACAGGTACAGTGACAAGCTTGGAATCACGTCAACAGTGTCTCCATGCTTTTGAGATGATGGCTCTCCTGTGGAAATCTCACATGGGTCCTACTCGTGTGGCTCCAGCATTACTAGACAGTCTGGTTTTTCAAGGCTACCCATGATCTAAAATTCTGTGTTTTTGGATATATGTGTTGGTCATTTACTTGAACAGACATTAAAGACACAGGGTGTTGATAACTTTTTGAAAAAAAAAAAAACCAATAGCGATAGACACGCGTGTGTTGGACTCTGTCTGAGCAGCAAGGAAGGACTGGGGGGCGCTGGAACCGGGCAGGTGGTTTCAGTGACGTGGAGGCAGAGTGCTCTTAGTCACTACCCTCGGGGGTCGCAAGTCTGTCCCAATGTATAGGAACCGCTTTGGGGTGAAACTCATTACGGTAATCTAACGCTGCTACTTTTATGTCAAACAGGAATATTTGGCATCTAACCTGAGAAAAAATATTGATTCCATCCAGTGATTTCTGTAGAGGTTCTGTTTTCAGCTTTGAACAGGGAAGCCGTGAGCGATGGTGTCCCTGGAGCAGGGGAATAGGTGGTTGGGTCTGGTCATGAGGACTCTAGCTGGAAGTGGACACTGGGTGGGAGGCAAAGCAGAAGGTGTATCTTCTTGGCTTCTTGGGACTAGGACAGGGCAGCATCCTCCTCCTCCCTCTCTCTCTCTCCCTCCCTCCCTCCCTCCCTCCCTCTCTCTCCCTCCCACTTCCCTCCCTCCCTCCCTCTCTCTCCCTCCCACTTCCCTCCCTCCTTCTCTCTTCCTCCCTCCCTCTCTCCTTCCTCCCCTCCTTCCTTCCCTCCTTCATTCCCTCCTTCCTTCCTTCCTTCCTTCCTTCCTTCCTTCCTTCCTTCCTTCCTTCCTTCCTTCCTTCCTTCCTTCCTTCCTTCCTTCCTCCCTCCCTTCCTTCCTTCCTTCCTTCCTTCCTTCCTTCCTTCCTTCCTTCCTTCCTTCCTTCCTTCCTTCCCTCCTTCCCTCCCTCCCTTCTTTCCTTCCTTCCTCCCTCCTTTTCCTCCCTCCTTCCCTCCCTTTCCTTCCTGTCTTCCCTCACTTCCTTTCCTCCCTCCCCTCCCTCCCCTCACTTCCTTCCTTCCTTCCTCTCTCCCTCCTCTTTCTCTTCTTCCTTCCCTCCCTCCCTTCCTCCTTCCCTCCCTTTATCCCTCCCTCCCTTCTTCTTTCCTTCCTCCCTCCCTTTCTTCCCTCCTTTTCCTTACTCCTTCCCTCCCTTTCCTTCCTGTCTTCCCTCACTTCCTTTCCTCCCACCTTCCTTCCTTCCTTCCTTCCTTCCTTCCTTCCTTCCTTCCTTCCTTCCTTCCTTCCTTCCTTCCTTCCTTCCTTCCTTCCTTCCTCCCTCCCTCCCTCCCTCCCTTCCTTCCTTCCTTCCTTCCTTCCTTCCTTCCTTCCTTCCTTCCTTCCTTCCTTCCTTCCTTCCTTCCTTCCTTCCTTCCTTCCTTCCTTCCTCTCTCCTTCCTTCCCTCTCTTCCTTCCGTTCCTAAAGTAGAGCATTAGATTCCATATGATAAAAGAACAGTTACATGAGTCTTAATGGATTAGAAATTTCTGCGAAAATATCCCTCTATCACTTCTTTGTAACTTGTATTAAACACATGCTTCATCTGTCTCCGTGTGCTGACATGGGCAATGATCTTATAGAGCAGAAAGATGACTCAGCGACAGAGTCCTGCTTGGAGGCTGGGACTCCGAAATGAGTGCTGAAGGTGAATAAATGGTGTTGTTTCCCATCTTGCCTTCCACATTTGGAAGCAGCTCAGCTCAGTTGCATTGCTGCTGGTGTTGGCTACTGTGAGGAAGGTGGCTGGGCAGAAAGGTGGCATATGCCAGTGGTTCCCACTCCTGACTGAACATCACTCACAAGTTTGATTTTAAAAAATGAATTAGGGGGCCGGAGCGATAGCACAGTGGGTAGGGCGTTTGCTTTGCACGCAGCCGACCTGGGTTCGATCCCCGGCATCCCATATGGTCCCCCAAGCACTGCCAGGAGCAATTCCTGAGTGCAAAGCCAGGAGTAACCCCTGAGCATCGCTGGGTGTGACCCAAAAAGCAAAAAAAAAAAGAATCAGCCAAGATCATCTCATAGTATGACAGTAACAGGCAATCTATGAGTTGAGTTTGGGATTTTAATATAATAAAAAAACTGCATCTGAGAATATATATCCAACAAGGATGGTGGAAAAAGGGGTGTCTGTCTATCTGTCAGTCTGTGTGTTCTCATTACATTTACACCGGGACCCAGGCTGATGGAGGCTCCACCTCCCTGTGTCTCAAGATGCTTCATCAAAGGAAATAAAGGGATCCTTGTAAGGAAAGCTGCCATTACTGTTTATAGTTCAATGGTTAAAGTATGTCACAATGTCAAGTCTAACTTCATAAGAGGTGGAAAAGTACATTTCTACCCCCACAAATTGATAGACAGTAGAGGCAGAATATTTGTGAATGGCACTAATACTTATCAGCAGATTCTTGAGATTCTGACGTATTATACATTAACTAAATCATGCTACTCATCTCCTAGAATTTGAGGACCAATACAACCCTGGCCTCTCACATCTCAGAGGAGCATCACAGATGATACTTCAGTCCTTGCCCCTGACTTACTGATCAGACATGAAATGCAGGTTGGATCCCTTAGTACCAATCAATCTCCCGAGGACAAACAGGATCAACTGCTGAACATTTTGTGGGCAGTGTCCCCTGAATACTCCTGGGACAGGTTTCCCAAACAACCAGTGTGTTTTTTTGCTGTCAATGGCCATATGTAAGCAACAAGTTCTAGGAATAACTCACTTTTCAAGAGGGAACCAAATGCAAAGTAACCATATTTTTATTTCTATTAACAACAAAATACTTCCATAATTTCATGGCCCCTTGCTTTTCAAGAGCACATATATTACAAATAAGGGAATTCCACAAACTTTAAAGATTAGTATTTATCCACACTTTTGTACACATACACAAATATTTTAATATAATGGTATCTAAAATGTTATTCATATAATTTTAGCACTGTCATCAGTATTAACTAAAAAGGTCCTTTTAAGTTTGGTAAAAACCATATTTTTTTACAATATCCTATTTACACCTCAAATATGCTTAAATGTTACAAAAACATTCACTTTGACCTTTAAAATGCAAGTACCAGGAATTGGCTTGAACATAATGAAACCGATAGCAAAGTCGAGTTTACTTTGGAGCTCCACGTTGGTGAGAATTATACGGTAAATATTCATCTCGGGTTGATCAATGCTATTTAAAGAAAAAAAAACATAGAAATGTGCAAATCTGGGAGGCTGGCAAAATTCTCAAGCTTAGCGAGGTAAAAAAAATATATTAACACCATAAAAACTTCAAATAAATTAAATCTGGTTCTCTTCCCCACAGCGAGCTGCAGATCCAGAAAGTTCTCTGAGAACTGTGTGTGAGGCTGCAGAGCTGGCCTCAGACTTCGGCACTGGAAGAGATGGAGACGGTGGGCACAGTGGGGGCGGAGGTCGGCCGGCTAATGACTCGACTGCACGTTGGCTCCACTCCGTGTTTTGATGGGTCGTGCCGGCAGGTAATCTTCAGATAGGAGGAAACAGTCGTCAGGGAAAGAGAACTGTGTTCAGATCTTAAAACACACAACTGAAATGCACAGCAATATTTTCTCTTATTTCTCCCCAGGGGGAAATCTGTCGATTTGGAAAAGGAATTTATCAAAGTAACCCTGAAGGATTTTCCCAAGGTTGTGTGTTAGGCATTTTAGCAAATAAGTTTTATTGACTTATTCTGACTGTGTTTGGGGAATCACTCTCTGGTCCGCTGCATGAAAGGTAAGTGCTTTCAGCCTTGTTACTATCTTTTCTGCCCTTTGCACGATTTTAAAGTATCTTCACAATAGCCTTCCTTCATCAGATATAATAAATCGATACCTATTGGAACCAACCTCACATATGGTTCTGAGGATTCCAGAATTTGCTCTTATTCTAAACATTTATAATGGATATTGTACAACTCCAGCAGCAAAGGAAGCATCCAAACTTCATTTAAATGCCTGCATTGAGGGAAATATAAAAGTATGTATACATACTTTGATCTTATTTTGCTTTTGAAAATAATGTTAATATAAATTTCTTGTCAAATCTGCTCAAATAACAAGATTTAAACACAACCAGAACAATAGTAGAAGCCCAAACACCTTTTGAATGCGTTGGTGTTGAAGAAATTTCACAAATGCTTGCAGTTTCTAGTTCTGAGGATTCTACTAACTTCTCATAAAGCTTTAGCTCAATTGCTAGCCCTTTCCCCAGATAAAGTTGCTACTTCTGTCCCTAAAGAACAGGAGAGTGTCCAAATATTCTCTATTCCCCATAAATTATCCTTCTGAAAATGTCATGTTTTTGAATGAATTAGTAAATAATGTGTCCAAAGAGCATATGAAAGTCATGATTTTGCCCCTCCTGTGCTTTACATCATAGTAGAGATCTAGGGCCTGAGCCTTAGTACAGTGAGTAGCCTGTTTGCCTTGCATGAGACCCACTTGGATTCCATTCCTAACATCCCATCTGGTCCTTGGAGCTTCCCAGCAGTGATGCCTGAGCACAGAGCCAGGAATTAGCTCTGAGCACTGCCAGGTGTGGCCCCCAAACAAAAGCCAAATAAACAAAAATGAGCAAGGATCTGGTCCTTTCTTTGTAGTTTTCTTTCTTTCTTTCTTTTTTTTTTTGCTTTTTGGGTCACACCTGGAGATGCACAGGGGTTACTCCTGGCTCTGCAATCAGAAAATTACTCCTGGCGGTGCTCCGGGGACCATATGGGATGCTGGGAATCGAACCCGGGTCAGCCACGTGCAAGGCAAACGCCCTACCCACTGTACTATCACTCCAGCCCCTGTAGTTTGCATTTGAAACCTACTGTCTCCACTGACTTCACCAGGCTGTCGTCCTTCTAACTGGTGGAACAGACCCTAATTAAGCATCTGATATCAGTATATTCTGGAGATACTTAAATTTTTTTATAAATTATAAAATAGCGTTGTATTCTGACTGCCTCTAAAGGTAATTGTTACCTATTTGTTTCTTCAACAACTCAAGTCATATAACCTTAATTATCCTTTACACAGCCACATCCAATTGATCCTTTTTCATGTCCTTTCTTTTATGGATGGAAATTTCTTTCACTGAACGTGTTTTTGCGAAGGTGTTTCTAGATATTCTTGGAATGAATTGCATAATCAGTTGCATGTTAGTATTATATTCCTCCATTTTCATGTCCATTATAATTGTTTTAAAATTGTTTTATAATTGTTTTCAATGGTGTAATCTAAATTCATATGTGTACCTACTTCTAAATATGTACATGAGTGCATAAGTATTTGAGGGTTTTCATGCATTACACCTGATGGTAAATTCCTACATTACAGGGTCATGTTAAAATTTAATTTCATTTTCCTCCACTAGCGTTCAAACATGAACACTATAGTTAGTGGTATTTTCATTAAAGAAGTTTAGTACTCCCACAAGCAAGTTTTTTTTTTGCTTATTAATATGAGATGAAATAAATGCACACATTTCAAATACAATGAATTCTACAGAGCCCTATCAGTTGCTAGCTGTTTGTGATGGAAAAGTAAATTCCAGGAAATTATTCATTATCACCAACTCAAAATCACATACAGGATTATGATAGAAATAGTTTATTTTCCTATAACAAAACTTTCATTTTGTTATTGATAACTGACATGTATGATCGATAACGACCAACTAAATACTTTTCTTTTAGAATTTCTTCAACAGAGTTAGGAGCAAATAATTTGTCTAATCTTAGGTAGAAATGCGAATGGCCATATAATAACTTTTTTAAGAAACACATTTTCTTAAGCTATCAAGTATGTTGTGGTCACTGTCCCATGTAAAAGAACTTTAGTGACAAATAGACATAGAAACTCAGAGCCAGAAGACCTTTCCTTCAGATAGATCTGTTCTTTCACTGAAGAACAGGATCTGTAAACCTCACAGGTTCCAGCGTTCTTTTCTTTGCATCACTTTTCAGGAAGCATTGAATAAAATTTTCCTTCTCTCAGCAAAGCTTTCCTGGAAAGTTTTCTACCCCCCTTTAATACCTGGTCCTTGTTTTTTTTTTTTATAGATTTGTTTTAGCACTTGGGTATAGTCATTCTCTGTTTTGGATACAAATGAGCTCAAATAAGTTTTAGAAGTTGGTGGAGTATGAATTTTTCTTTGTAAAAGTCAAGTTGTTGACATTAATTTTAATTAGTAGGTACTTATTGTAACTGACCTACCTTGAAAAAGAAATTAAATTGTTCTAATTAAGCACGTGAAGAAGACTAGCCACCTAGGGAGATGTCTGGAGAAAATAAACAGCTAGGAAGAGATAGGTAGACCAAAAAGGCCACAAAGGACAGCGTAAACACCAGGAAAGAAAAACATACCACTTTTGCTCACAGTACTGAGGGAAATACTAGACACAGAAGAACAGAAGCTGTATAAACACGGACCGTGACAGAGCTGCCAGGAAAAAAAGAGAGAAAAACATTTCTTTTGGGTCCAAAGTTTCAAGGTCAGAGGCAATTTGCAATTGGAGACAAGTATTTTTCCTCTCTCTTTTCCAATTTTCAGACTCATTGTTGGTGCTTCCTGTTCCATACTCAGATTTATAGTTCCCCCACCATGCTATCAAGCCATCTCTCCTGAATATTTAATTCCCATCAGCCCTTAAAAATCCCAAACCAATACTTTTTCCACTAGCGGGGAGTGCCTCAGGAAGATGAATTCTCTTCTATATAAGTTAAGTACCCATATCTTTCTCTAGCTACTCTGGAGAATTTAAAATGTGGGTGGAAAGAGCTGAAAAAGAATTAAAAAGAAATATATATGAGAAATGCAATTAGAATAAAAGGTTTCAACGATAAGTTTTATGCTGATAGTGCTAGACCATTTGAAACTAATAACAAACAGCTACTAGGTTGTAAGGCACACTAGGGGGAGGAGATCAAGTTCTCCCATCCCCTCCATTATTCTATAAAGAACACATCTAAAACCTAGAGGGAGTCATAGTAGATGAGATATGCAGGTAGAGTGTGAGAGTGAACGGATGGTAGGAAATATCATCATCATTATCATCATCATCATCATCCCGTTGATCGTCAAATTTCTCGAGCGGTCTCAGTAACGTTTCCATTTGTTCTAGTCCTGAGATTTTAGCAGCCTCTCTTTACTTGTCCTTCCCAATGGTGCCTCATTGGAGGCTCTTTCAGGGTCAGGGGAATGAGACCCATCATTGTTACTGGTTTTGGCATATGAATACACCAAAGGGAGTTTGCCAGGCTCTCCCATGTATGCAGGGAACTGTGGGTAGGTAGGAAATATATATATATATGTATATATATACATATATATATATTTTAAAAAGGGCAGTGGAGCTGGAGCAATAGTACAGTGGACAGAGCGTTTGCTGTGCATGTGGCTGACCCGGGTTCAATCCCCGGCATCCCATATGGTTCCCCAACACTGCTAGGAGTGCAGAACAGAAGTAAGCCCTGAGCATCGCTGAGTGTGGCCCCAAAAGCAAATAAATAAACAAGTAAAATTTTTAAAAAGAGCAGTGTTTCACTTTCAGCCACTTGTTCTCAAGCACCTCAAAACACCGTGATTATTGAGTGTCCAAATTTTGTATAAAGTCCCATAGAACTTCCTAGAGATATGCCAGAAGCCATGACTGACAATCTTGTGGGGAGAAGGGATTGAGTTTGATCCCAATTCTACACATCCTCAAGAAGGCCCAACCTCTTTAGAGGGGGGTTTGATATTAAAAGACCATCTAGTTCTTAAACAAATAGAGTTGTGTAAACGAATGTGATCTCACCTAAAAATATAAAGTCATGGTCCCAGGCCTGGGTTCTCTGTGAAGATGGTGTAAAGACCCATAGCATCAAGGACTTGTGAACCATCACCCCAAAACCTGGAAATCATGAGGTCTTAGGGCTCAATGGAAATGCCACTCAATGTGTCTTATGGTCTAACAGGACCTTTATGTTCAAGAAAACCAACCGTTTGCATGGTTTGGATAAAATGTATGAAAACTGGGGAAAGTATCTAGGTCCTCTTTCTAAGGCTATTTCTCTAGCTTTATCTCTGCTTTGAGGCAAAGGGATAACGCTCTGTACAGAAGAAAAGATGCGTTTACAAAGGTGTAGTGATTTCAGCAGCAAGGAGAGAGACTCGGGATGGAGGTGAAATGGGTCTTTTCTCTGCATCCACAGCCTGGGCCACCCTAGCGAAGCCTCACCTGCTCATTCATGACTGCCGAGAGTTCACTGAGCATATCCTTGTAATGGGATCTCAGTTCTTCCTGATACTCCAACTGGTCTTCCTTGATGAGGCGTTCGTTCACATCCAGGGCCTGCCCGCAAGCATCTGCAAATTGCCTTTAGGGACAGCAACAAGTCAATCAATCAAACAAGCAGTCAGGTCAGCCACGAAAAGGGGCAACCCAGAGGCAAGCAGCTGATGCATGATGCTACCGGCAAGGACAATGGTCAGGTGGCTTCTGGAGAAGTCATGACTCCCCGAACGAAGGAACTCAGTGAATGACACATCCAGCACTGAAAGGCTTACCTGAAGATTTCCTTCAGAAGCTTGACTTGGTTGTCAGGGTACTTTTTCGCATTAGTCTCCTCTAGAAAAGCTCGTGCATAGGCCATTGGTCCAGCGTTAACCTATTGGGGAGAAAAGGAATGGCTTAAGAATGACCTAATGGCCTCCATGGCTCTTCTCCACAGCTGGAACAGCAGCAATGTAGCATCCTGATTTTTCTCACATTACCTTGAAATCAAGTGATTAATTTCAATTTTCTTCTCTTGGTTTTTGGGGCTATGCCTGGCAGTGCTCAGGGTTTACTCCTGGCTCTGTGTTGAAATTGAAGAGGAGGGCAGGTTAAGGGTTAAATTTTCCTTTGTTTGTTTGACTGCTTTGAAAGATGTTTTTGCGACCTACCGCTGGGCAGGAAACTGTCACTGAATGGGTCAACAAACTGCCCTAGGAACTGTAAGCAAACATTTGCAGGGAAACAGTTAACAGTCAACAAATGTTTAGATATGCAAATTAAGTGACCTATACGTGTGATCCCCTTTGATCTATAGGTGTGATTCCCTTTGATATGTGAGATTTTCTTTTCTCCCCCAAAAGGGTATAAAAACAGCTTGCTTTTTGAGTTTGGGGCCTTCTATGCCACGCTATTCCGGCACAGTTGAAGGTCCCAATATAGCTATATTGGCTTGAATAAACCCTGTGCGTTTGCAGAAAGAGTTGTCTTGGTTTTGTTCTTTTGTTTCTCCGAGCCTCCCCCAGGCAGAGATCTGCCACCTCTAACAAAATAACTGCTGGCAGGGCTCGGGGGAGCATATGGGGTTGCCAGGGAATGAACTCAGATCACTGCACGCAAGGCAAATATCTTATCCATTGTACTTTCTCCTTAGTCTCATTCAAATTTTTATTGATTGTCCTGAATTTGGTCAATCAGCTACCAAAGAATGAATCTGATTCATTCACTGCCATCCTCCTTAAACTTCACACAATGGTTCACCTTTCTTGCTGGCCACACACCTGCTTTAACTATTTTCTTCATACCTATGTAAACGAGACTCATTTTTTTTTTTCACTTTTTGGGTCACACTCAGCGGTGCACAGGGGTTACTCCTGGCTCATGCACTCAGGAATTACTCCTGGCAGTGCTCAGGGGACCATATGGGATGCTGGGAATTGAACCTGGGTTGACCACGTGCAAGGCAAACACCCTACCCGCTGTGCTATTGCCCCAGCCCCGAGTGTATGACCTTGAATAAGATGTTCCATGTGGTTAGCTATAGGATCAGGTTTTAGGTAGGAAGTTTGCCAGTATGAAAAGGGGAAAACTCCAGGGCAAGATTTATGGTTGTCAGGATCTAAAATTAGAGATGTAACAGACTGCTAAGAGCTGACAGAAACCCATTTTTCCTTAATATTGTGCCTGTTACATACCTATCTCATTTTCTTTCAAAATCCAGAACTGTGCCCTTAAAAGTGGTAAGTGTTCCTATCTACAAAGATTAACAACAAAAGTGTCATAATTTAGCAAGTTTGAACAGAGTAGCATGATGTGACCCCCACCTTATGAAAAAAAAAGAGGTTTTTCCTCAGGTGTTTGACATCAGAAGGTGCATTTTTACAAACAAAATTGTAAAGACTCAAAGGTGGAAGATGATACCACAAATAAACTGTGACTTGTACCCTTTGCAAAACAATCACCTTTTTTTTTCTCTTTAAATCAAGTCCCACCGGCCCCATGCATCACAGCACTGGGCTACACTCACCTTCACACTGACGCTTCCCTGCAGCTTGAGCTGCAGTCGGATCATGTCCACGTCCTCCATGGTGCAAAGCTGGTTGAGCTCAGACACTTTCTTGGACATCTCATCAATGGCCACTTCAATGGGATTCAGTTCTGTGCTTGATTGGCTGATGACTTGTATTCTCTTCTTCACGTAGGGGAACAAGTGGCTTGCTGCAGCCCAGCACCAGGAGAGTGGAAAGGGGTGAGCGTTAGTGATGATACACGATCCCACTCATGGATGGTGGATCTCACCTAGATGCACTTCTCAGGGCACATTCCATTCTGCATTTATTGGGTTTTGTTTTGGGGACACACCTGGTGGCGATGCTCGGGGCTTACTCCTGGTTCTGCACTCAGGAATCATTACTGGTCGGGTAGGCAGGACCAAATATGGTGCTAGGGACCAAACCCCAGTTGGCCATGAGCAAGGCAAGGCACCCTACCCACTGTACTATTTCTCTGACCCCAAATCCATGCTGCATTTTCTTTTGTGTGCATACAAGTTGCTTTTATGTTCCTTTTCAGTCCTTGGTGTTGGCCCCAACTACTTTCACCTGCTTTGCTCTTTGGCCCATTTCTGACCAACATGTCCTCATTCTCAGCACTGGACTGGGACATGTAGAGTCTGCAAACACTAAAGAGAAAACCTTTCGCACAAGTGGCAACTCAATGAAAAACAAAAACCCTACTGAACTCTCGGTAAAGAATGGTTAAATACAAATGAAATGGGCTATGTTATGTAATGGCTTAGCTCTGATTTTTCTTTTCCATTGAAACAATACTGGAAAAGTCCACTAGAGGCAAACTTTCTCATCGTTTGGAAGCCAACGCGATCCGGGATTTATTGCATAATCCAGGCCCATTCACCTTTCAAGACAACCTTCACTCTCATCTTTTCAGAGCACTTTCGCTTATTTTTCCCCTCCAGGTGCCTGGGGAGACTCTCCCCTGGGTTCCCACTTCATTTCTCAGGCTGTGCTCTCCGGAAAGATGGGCTTTATTTGGCTCTTCTCCTACCCGCCTGTGCGCAAGGACTATGTTTTAGTAATTTGAATTGCCAGAACAGTGCCCCACCGGCGCTTATTAAATGCTGGTTGATTCCATTAACAGGAGAACTTGCTCGGAGAACCAATCTAGAGAGGACCGGAGGATATTATCTTGTGCATTCCTCTCTCCTAGCAGGGACCTGAGTCCCAGAGGACTTTGGAATCTCACCCCAAAGCACACAAATAGAAAAAAAAAATCTGCTGTCTCAAAAGTAACTGTGGGTTACTGCTGTAACTGTGGGTGCCAGGAGAGAGGAAGCTGATTTCCTTTTTTTTCTTTTTTTTTGGGTCACACCCAGCAATGCACAGGGGTTACCTCCTGGATTTGCACTCAGGAATTACTCATGGCAGTGCTCAGGGGACCATATGGGATGCTGGGAACTGAACCCGGGTCGGCCGCGTGCAAGGCAAACTCCCTACCCGCTGTGCTATTGCTCCAGCCCCAGAAGTTGATTTCTTTCTTTCTTTCTTTCTTTCTTTCTTTCTTTCTTTCTTTCTTTCTTTCTTTCTTTCTTTCTTTCTTTCTTTCTTTCTTTCTTTCTTTCTTTCTTTCTTAAATTTTTTTTATTGAGTCACTATGTGGAAAGTTACAGTTTTCAGGTTTAAGTCTCAGTTATACAATGCTCGAACACCCATCCCTTCACCAGTGCACATATTCCACCACCAAGAATCACAGTATAGCTCCACCCCGTCCCCCCACACCCCTAGCCTCCCCCCACCCCTAGCCCCCCCTTGCCTGTGTAACTGATAAGTTTCACTTTACTTTCACTTTGATTGCATTCAATATTTTAACAAAACTCACTATTATTGTTTGGAGAGTCTCCCCCCTAAAGTCAGACCTGCTGAAAAGGAAGCATTTGACAATTTGTTTTCCATTGCTGAGAATGAAGAGGTATGAGGTTGAGTGACCGCACCTAGTGGCCTCATGGTTTTGGATTTCTGTATTTTAGTATTTTAGTAACTAAGTCCAGAGAAATATCTGCCAGAAATTGCATCACTGCAAACTTTCACTTCTCAATTATATTATATTCCACATATGAGTGCAATCTTTCTATGTCTGTCTCTTTCTTTCTGACTCATTTCACTCAGCATGATACTTTCCATGGTGATCCATTTATATCCCAGAAGCTGATTTCTTAAGACCCTGGCTCCAGGATCCTCGGGGCTAGAAGAACTACAGAATTGAAGGTGTTTTTAACAAGAGCTCTACTGACAATGTCTTCTTTTCTTGCCTTCTCAGGGGTCTCCCTCTGGAAAGAGAATGAAGGTCCTGGGGGAACTGGCTCTCCCTGGCACTCAAGCACAAGTCAGCACAGTGAGGGGTCCCTGTAAGCTGGAGCTGCGGTTCTCCACGAGTCCTGCGTCCTAAAGGGCCTTGCCCGGGCCCCGGCTCCCCCATACGTACTCGTCAGGACTGTTCTCCGCTTGCACTGTTCTTCCACGCCCCCGTGCTTCTTGCCCGACAGCGTGAAGGGGGTCTCAAAGACGAAGCGGTTGATGTTGTGATGCATTTCGAAATCCGTCTTCCGGTCCTCAATTTCCTTTTCCTCGAAGAACGGTGTGACATAGGTCACCTGGATGTAGGCAAATTTGGGGTCCAGATCCTTGGGGTTTACCTGCGTCAACACAGCAGGGACAATGGAATGAGTGGTAAGCCACAGGGATTCCTGAAAGAAGGAAGCTGGGCCGGGTCTCAGCTGTCCTGACTAGGAGAACGTCTCTCTCCCCTGGTGGAAACATGAGCTATCGTGTCATATGAGAGTGGGGACCCCCCCGGAAAGAATAACCAGCTGGTGTAGTGGTCGAGATAGGCGAGGAATCAGCTCACCGGGAATTTTAGACTCTTGGAAATGCTAGTACCCAGCTCTGGCCTATTATTTCTTTTTTTCCTCTCTCTTTTTAATAAATGACAGCACCGATGACTAGAGTACAAGTGTCTTGAAAGTGAAAATAGATTATTTCTATCACTCTCTGATTCAGCCATGCACTACAGTCGGAACTATCAGCTCTGGACTTGTAGTTGTAGGAAGAGGCTCCTTATCTGCTTCGTGGAGCAAGTCATTATCTTTCACCTATTTCATTATATTTGCACCTATTTTTATTTTTCAATTTATTTAATTCCTTCTCTGTTCTGCAACACATACTCTACATAATTTCTTCACTCACTCTGTTTGGGGAGTGAATCTGCTTGGCAAAGAGTGGGGAGGACACTGGGGTGGGCTGGTGGAGAAAGAAAAACCAAGGGATTGTTTTATGGCTGTTCAGGATTAGAAGAAGATGATTTTTAACTTCTTTTCTCATGATGCTTACTTGTAATACTACGAAGAACTGCACTGTCACTTTGGTATAGCTATCATTAGGGGTAGATAAAAGAAACGGAAGGTCAGAGTGGCAAGGTAACTCCCTCAAGATGGGCCCAGTCGTACTGGCATGGAGAAATGGTGGTTGCAATTGTTCTGACTCCAAATTTGGTACTTTTTTTTATCCTTCTAGGAAATGCATTTATCTTCTGACCTAGACAAGTAGACATTACTGTGGTTCTAGTTCAATCAACCTTTTTTGGGAAACGGGCATGTGCACTCTTAGCCAGATTGTGAATATACCCACCCTTACCCGTCTCAGTAAAAGTTTTCTAAAAGGGAATTAGGAAGAGATATCAGATTATTTTGGGGGGATGTGGCCCAATATAGGCTAATAAAATTGAGTGCAAACCAGTTGTTACAGTTCTATTGCTGTTAGCCTTTTCTATGCAGCGTATGTTTGTTTATAATTTTACTTTTCTGGTTTTCGATCACACTGGTGAGACTCAGAGTCACTCCAGGCAGTTCTTAGGGGACTGACTACATGTGGTCCTGGGCATCAAACAATGGTCAACCACATGCAAGGAAAATGACTCATCCCCCTGTATTATCAACCAATGTTTTCAACTCATGCCTTTCTATAACCCAGGCTCAGAACGAGGTCTTGACAAAGCACTTGTC
The DNA here is from genome assembly GCF_027595985.1 of Sorex araneus. Lineage (NCBI taxonomy): Eukaryota > Metazoa > Chordata > Mammalia > Eulipotyphla > Soricidae > Sorex > Sorex araneus. Next base: position 258,232,212 of record NC_073313.1, read on the forward strand.
ACCACAGGGACCAGGCGTCACAGAATGCTCTTTCCTTACAGCTAAGTCTGTCTCTCCCTGAATTTCCCAGTTAAAATATCATCTACTCCGTGCAGCATGGCTCAACCAAGCATAAGCTATTCAGGGTGTCCTCTCTCATAATCTTTGCCTGCATCAGTTCGATGCGGTTTCCCTTCCTGTTTGTTGCAGTCTATTTATTTCATCTACTATTTACACACATCTTTATTTCCCTATCCCTTGGTGAACTGTGAGCTCTGGAGAGGAAGATTCTGGATGCCTCAGCACCTAGTTCTGAATCTGCCATACAGTAAGTGCTAAATAGAAGCTGACTAAATTGATGAAGGCATATTAGAAGGGCCCAGGTAATTTAATTAAAGGATATGAATATTTGCTTTCTTGAGCCACGATAAGGTTAATTGAATGGCCACATAGTAATCCAATGTAACTGATAAGTCTGCTCTATGAAGAGGGGCGATTTCAAAACTGTTATGACCCAGGAAAACCTTTAAGACTGAAGAAACACATTTCTGCTGTTTCTTCAAAGGGTGCTCAATCTTTGACAGTGATTCAAATACAAATAACCGGCTGAAGGAGTAGAGAATTTAGAAAGTTGTTTCTAAGATTACTTAGAAGTTCCTCAAATAGACACATGCAATGCTTTTGACTGAAAAAAAAAATCACCAATCAACCAATGAGAAGGAAAGATATCTAAAATGGTTCATGTAACTCCCTTTGCTAAGCTAGGCAGAAAATCACAACTTTTAATAAATGGGGCTAAAAATGACAAAAAAGCCATTTCTTTGAACTTGTATGATTAGTGATTTTTCCTCTACCTTGTTGGAATCCTGAATTATCTTCACATTGTCTGCTCCAAATTTATCTGCATAGAGCTTGAGTAGTCTTTGGGAAATTTCAGAGAGACCTGTCAGTTTAGGCTCTTTATAAATATACTCTTTACCTTCTTCTTCTTCAAAAAAACCCTATGGGAGATAGAAGACAGAGAATGAGTGGCCAATGTATTAGGAAATTTCAAAGGCAAAACAGAAGTTTTTTGCTTAAAAATATATATCCAGTTTTTGTTGTCATCCAAGTCATTGATTTTACCCTATAAAAATAAAATAAGAGAAAAAGAAAGTGAAGAGGTTTCCTGCAGTTTCCCTACCCAGGACACAAAGGGAAAAATAAGGACCCACATGAAAATAGCTTACATATATTTCCTCCTTCCCTAATGTGGAAGTCCATGTTAATACCTGCTTGCATATATTTTGGAAGAAGAATGCCCTCATGTGGTCACCTGGGGTAGAACATAACGAGGAAGAATTCATCATTTTCCAGAAATAGTAATTTTTTTAGTAGGCCTTCTAAGTCTTTGAAACTAGCATAGTAAACATTATAGATAAGGAAAAGGTATCAAAATAGGTTGTATACATTACACATTACATAAGACAAAAATCTGTAATGATTTGTACCATCATAACAACATAACATTGTGGTTTGTTCCCAAGTACAGCAATTTAAAATAGAAATTTACATGAAAACATGTAAGGGTCTTAATACAACTTAGCTACATAAAATTGAATAATGATATTTACAAGTATATATTTTAAAATCTTTCAATGCTCTATATTACAGGATTGAAAATGTTAACCATTTCATCCTTTTTATGCTAGAGAAGCAAAGAGGTCTCCGCTTCTGTTAATTTCTTTGTCTATCCTAAAACAGAAGGAAGTCCTCCATTAAAGAGGACCTCAAGTACTGGATTAAGTTGGGAGTTAGAATACAAGTGCATCCATCTGGTCTACCTGTTTTAGAGTTTACCTGAAGGAAAGAAGTTTGAGGATTGAGTGAAGATACTCTATGTCACAAAGAATCTTCGGCTCTCATGATACCACTGCTAAAGCAAAGCTACCATGGCTCATTCTCCAGGACAGTTCCAGGAATTGTTTGCTTTCTCATACATCTACCTCATTGGCATTGTTTTTTTGAAAGATAGGAAAGTATCTTGTTCAATACTGTATGTTCAGGGTTTAGCAGACAGCCCGATCCTTAGGGACATGTCACTTTACATTTGTTTAATAAGTAAACGAATGAATCAAACAATTCTTATTGGGCAAACATCTTAAGAAGGCTAATTTGCCTCAGGTATAGATGGAAATGATTCATTACCTGCTAATAATTATATTATCAACAATTTCTTTGGGAAATGTAGATAACTGATTGTATCTTGACCTACCCTGCTCAAACAAACAAACAAACAAAAAAACAAAAAAAATAATGCCTGACGTTAAAAGTCTAAGAAACAGTACCTACTAGGTTTATTCTATTAGACTCTTCTAAGAAGAATAAAGAATAGTACCTATTATTTCAACTTTGTGGGGGGTAATGAGTTAGTTCAGACCCCATTCCCACTGGAATTCTAGCCAGCTATGCCTTTTTTCTGTTGGCCTTTTGTCAGATTCTAGGTCAGAAGTTAGTGGCTAAAATTGACAGGCATGACATGAGAGAAATACGACTTCTGAGGCCATCAACCAGAATTCTCCCCAGGGCAGTAGCTAAAGCAACATTTACAACTTTCTTTTCAAGGAGATAAAGGTCTCCAGGTTCCAGACAGATTTTCTCAGTCTTGTGTGAAAACTCTCACAAAGAGACATTTTCACTGTGAATTCTCCTCTTAAGAAACTTTGGAATCCAGAGTTAGCAGAAAGGAAGTCATGGGAAGCTGCATTTCACTGACATTACTATGACCTCTGTGGTCTTGGTCCTGAACTGTGACTTTTTGTCATCTCTACTCCTTGATCTGGAGGATGGGAAACAGAATAGATAGAGAAATTGAATTGGGAGGTTCTGGGAGAGTGTTTGGTACTCAATAGGCCCTGGTGAGTGTTAGTTCTGACGAGGATGCAGATAATAATATAGCTAACAATTATTTTTATTCAGTTCTTTTTGTTTGTTTTGGGATCACACCTGCTGTTCACTCTTGGCTCTGCACTCTGGGATTATTCCTGGTATGCTTGGGGGACCATCTGGGGTGCTGGGTAATTGAATCCAGGTTGTCCACATGCTAGGCAAATGCCGTACCTGTTGTACATTTGTTGTGCATTGCTCTAGCCCCAAAAGTAAAAGAGTGTGTCAGTAAAGTGATTTGAGTTCTGGTTAAGATGTGGGAAGGAAAGTCAGTGTTCCTTACTAGGAGAGGCGATTGCTGCTCATTTTAGTGTATTAGAAAGTGACTGAACAGAAAACACACACCTCCAAAGAAGACATACATCTCATGGTGATTCAATTAAAAAAATAAATGAAAACAAAACAAGCAAAAATAAAGCAGACATATAAACGGCCAACAGGCACATGAAAGAATGTTCAATGTTGCTGATTACTAGGAAAACGCAAACTGAAGTGACAATTAGATATTATCTCATTCTAGTGAGAATGGACTATATCAAAATGATCGGAAATAAGTGATGGTGGGATACAGAGCTAATGGATGCCTTTTCTTTAAGTGTTGGAGGCATGGTAAACTGCTTCAGTCTACATGAAAAATAGAACAGAGACCTCAAAAAATTGAAAGTAGAAGTCTTATATAATTCAGCAATTTTATTCCTTGGAATCTATCCCAAGAAAACCAATTTAAAAATATATGCACATCTATGCTTGTTGCAGTCAGAGACAATTATAAGAGCCAAGATCTAGAAACAACACACATATCCAAGAACAGATGAGTGGATAATGAAGATATATATATATATATATATGTATATACACACACCGGGATATTACACAGCTATAAATAAGGAAAATATTGAACTTTGCTATAATATGAATGGAACTAGAGATTGTAACATTAACCAAAATACCATCCATCTTATTAATATTTGAGATATAATGAGCCAAAGCAAAGGTAACAGACAATACCCAGTGAAAACAAACCCTTAGATTTTGACTACAGAACTGTAGGTACCAGGGAGTGGGGTAATCCAGGATAGGAAGTTTTCACGGACAGAATTAAGGTGTCATGGTAACACTATACCCCCAAACTTAAAGAAACTATGATAAATGTATTTGTTTTTGTGTTTACTTAATTAGAAAAGAAATAGAGCATCTGGGGAAAGACAGCTGACAGCTCTGACATTGTTTGGAGATTGTGTTACCTTTTACTCAGGGATATTATCAAAGAAAATAAAGATAATGGATCCGCAGAACACTATTACATAGAACATTACATGGAAACTATGGAAGGTTTTCATCTCAGTGCTGTGAAATAAATGACTTATAAATAGATGGATCAGGGGAAGTCAGTCCCAAGGTTGCTTTTCAAGACAACAGAAAATTTGAACTCTACATTTCCTTTGCTACATTTCTAAATGTCATTTTACTGTGCAACAAAACCCTGATCTATAATGGTTAGGAAATTGCACATTTTCTAGTTAATCATGCACTTTGATTGGTAAGCAGTTAACCTGCACATATTATAAAACTTCAAAGGCAATAAAAATGTACTTCAACAGACATATCTAAAAACATTGACCTTTTCTTAGATTTTTTTACAGGTATTTAAGAACTTTTCAATGGCCCTGGATTGATGATTGGGATATAGAATATAGGTTCACCTGCAATTAGATTTGGCTTATTCAATTTACACATAAATGCATTAAAGAGGAGTTTAGTGTGCAAATTATGGGTCAAAAATATTAATAATAGGCTAAGCACTTACAGACAAGAATGTAAATACTTTCTTGCATTTTAAATGGTTCCATATAAATCTGAACTAAATTATGCACACATATACATCTGTGTGTAAATATATCTTTAGTCTTTATCAGTGACTTTCATTCATACAGGCTCACTGATACAGGCTGATAGCCTGAAAGGCTCACCACATCCTAAAACGGAGATGATGGACTTTGAAACTACACAGTCAAATTTGCACATCCCTCCTCACCTCAATTCCTTTTCTATCAAGATTCTGAGATTAGAAAACTTCTGAAATGCAGCTATATTCTGCAACATGTGATTGAAAATCACAGAAGGTGCATCTCTTGGTGAATAGAATGAAATTTCCCCAGGCCTTTCATTTAATTCATTCCAGGAGCATCTGATCTCTTTAGTTATGCAATGAGCATTCACTTACTTGTTTTCCAGCTAAATACCAGAGCCCAAAGATTTCATTGATTACAATTGATGTTTGATCACTGCTGCTGTTTCATTACCCTGGAGATGAATATTTCAGGGACATTTTTGGGGTACTTTATATAGGCTACTTTGTGTAAAATTTCCATAGTCAATGATGCCAGGTGTTGGATTAAAAAATTCATGTTATGCAAGACTTAGTTTTAAATGCTGCTGCCTTAGAAAAAATCCATTTTCAATTTGTTTTCTAATGTCTGGTTCATTGTAGACATGATATTACCTATTCTAGTCACTACCATGAGATGAAATCCCCAAGAGACACTGAAATATTTACCCAAAGCCCTTTGTGGAAGTCAAGAGCATTGCATGTATAGCCATAATTTTGTATCATGATTACAAGACAAGGCAATTTGAATATTTAAAGGTAAATTTCACAGTGGCATGAAGTAAAAAAAGAAACCAAGGGGATTATGCTATAAGTGGTCATGGCTCTTATTTTAGGCTTTTGGAAATATCACTTGTCGCATGATTAGGGGGAATGTTCAAGTCTTTTTATTGTCATGTGAAATTCTGTGCTCTGTTGATCCTAGAAAATATAATAGATCACACTCTCTCTTTGGAGTCTTGGACAGGTACTTGAATGTCATCTACACAATGATGATGAGCCCCTATATTTCAGCTTATGAAGGATGATGCCATTGGTTCTTCCCATTCATAGATGCCTAGGATTAGAGTTTAGAGGGCATGATGCTTAGACATGTACTTTGGTCTTTATATTTAACAAAACCACGTTGCCTTCTTAGCTCAAGATGGAACTTTTAATGGAAAAAAAAGACATCTACCAAGAATCCTGACAGTATTAGAAATAAAAGGCAGGTGTATAATCAACATACTTTATTGAGGAATCTGCAAAAAGAACAAAATTAGGTCATTTGATTCCCAATCCTCCCGCATTGTCCCTCAGTCTATTTAGTACATGGTTTTTCAAGTATTCTTTTAGTAGGTGAGTTAAGGACCATGACCCCAAAATTTATAAGTGAAGGTGGAAAATACTGGTTTGATATGGATGTGGAGGGAATTTAAAGAATTACAAAAAAGTATGTATTGGTAAGAAGAGCAGATCTGAATATGAATAATAAGTTGGTATTGGAAGAATTTGTCTTTCTATCTTGACAATAATTATGTTGACTCATGTGAAATTGCTATTTTTATAGGCAAAAAGTATTAAATACAAGCAATTTCGTATGTTTCAAAAGAGTAAGGAGAGTTCTTCTGTCCCAGAGCTACTCTACTACTTTAGATACAAGTATTGGTTCGTTTTCTCTCTCTCTCTCTCTCTCTCTCTCTCTCTCTCTCTTGTTTTGGGCTTGGTGGTGCCCAGGACTTGGTGGTGCCCAGGGTTTGTTACTCCTGTTTTTGCATTCAGGAATCACTTCTGGTAGTCTCAAGGTACCATATGGGATACTGGGGAAGGAATCCTGAATAGATCTCATGCAAGAAAAATTCCCTACCTGCTGTACTATCACTCTGGTCCAGCTTGATCTCATATCATATCATTTCTGTCTGTATCTTTGGAGACTAACACTTACTAGGTAAAGACTGGATCCACCATTCATCTTTGAACCCACCATGTGAGACAGCCCTATTTCTCAAAGATGTTCTTTTTGGGAAAAGGCAAGGCAAGGTCCTCTAAGAGAGTTGGGGAAGTGCCCATCCACAATCATTATACCAACAGCTGCCTTCCCAACCCCCGTGTTCTTCGTGTGCCATTTCCAATACTGACTTGACCACAGACTTGTCCCTGTAGATGCCAAATATGAAGACAGAAAAGGGTGAACTGTCCTGACTTAATTTTTTCGTATGTCTTAGGGCCGCATCTAGTGGTGCTCAGGGTTTACTACTGGCTCTGCACTCAGGAACCAGTCCTGGTGGGCTTAGGGGGCCATAGGAGGTGCTGGGAATCGAATCCAGGTCAGCTACACACTAAGTAAATAATGCTACCCACTGTGCTATCGCTCCATCCTCTCTGTACAGAGATTTCAAGTGTGTAGCACCTACATCTGTGTGAATATGTATGTAGGCTTTCAGACTATGTCTATATTTGTATAGAAAGATCATACACATACAAATAAATTATACGTTTTTGTAATTCAGATCATTGGTATAAGCTCCATTTAGTTCACGAAATTGCAGTATGACTTCTGAATGAATGGGAGCAGTGTTATATCACCTTTGTGCAGAAGACCCAATTGCCAAAGTAAGTCAAGGTTGAGTAAGACAAAGGGGAGGGAATTGTGAGGATTATTAAACATGCAAATGGAGAGAGAACAAACTTACCACAGCCTGGAACACCCAAGACCAAAAGAAGAAAAGAGTAAATATCTGCATTAAAATTGAGTTGGAAATGACACCTTTTAGTAGTCCAATTCTTCTATGCTGGTTGGAGAAACCTGGTTTTCAGGGCCAGATTATTGAGTTCATTTCTTTTTTATTGGAAAGATCTCTGCAAGAATGCTAGACCCAAATCTTGGATAGCTGAATGCATGTTATTATTATTATTATTATTTTTAAACAATCTCTGGGCTTCTTAGCTCCCTAGAAGCCCCTTAATTTTCATATTTCCTCCATGATCCCTATTTCCTTTTGGCCATTTTTCTAGCTAATGTTTCATGTAGGTTGAAAAATAACCCCAGTAATTTTCTCCAAGATGTCTCTGGTACATTCCTTTTACTCTCTACTCCTGTCTTGCAGATTTATTTTTCTCCACCAAAATATATTACCACTTCAAAGAGTTCTGATTCTTTTCCCAGGATTTCCCAAATACATGAATAGAGTCCCTTTCTGCAGACTCTCTCCTTGTCTCCTCCACAATTCCCATGCTATGTGGGCTGGAAACCTGGGTTTGTAAACTTTTAGCTGACATTTTCACTCTGTAGGTAGAAAGCAACTATCTTTCTCAGCATAGGAGGTAGTGTTAAATTGCCTTTGGTGATCAGAGGAAAATTAATGTTCCCCAAGAATTTTATAGGAAATGGTCTGGGAAGATCTCTTTTGGAGAGATCTCCCACTGTGGCAGTAAAAGAATGGAATCTTTATCCACAGGAATAAAAGTGTGAAATATGTCTGTTGAAATACAATAGTGCTAGAAGCTTTCATGAAAAGGAACAGGACGGTGCCTGGTAGATTAAAGAATTATTCTTTAATAACTTAGTATATAATTTACATTATGCACTATATAATTTATGACTTAAGTTATAATGTAATATATCATTTATATTATATGTATATAGAATTTATATAACAACAATATACAAGTTTTACTTTATTTTTAAGTCTCTCTATGACTAAGTAATATTTTACACCTTGTTTATTGCTTACACAATAAGTCAAGGAAGAACACTATAGCATTAAGTTGATCTTCAATACAGAAAATAAAATATCCAAAAGGCTTTCTTCTTAGTCATTGTCTGAAAACAGTCTGGAAATAAGTAGATGCATGATTGGAAACTCTCATATTTGTGATGGAGTTCTAGAAATTATTTCCTGGAATATTTCTAGAAATATTAAAATAAAATTATTTCATTTTCTAAAATATGTTCAGTTGAAATTCCCTTCAATGCATGTAGAGAGGTATTTTAAGAAAAATAGGAACTATGAAGAAGAGAGTGCTGAAAATTTTTTTCTCCAAAAAATTAGAAGTTCAGCTGGATTTCTAGAAATTGAAATCTGCTTGATTGAATTTCTTTTAAAATCATAGACTTCTCTGCCTATTTCCATTGCTACGAACATATAGACTCAGACTTCAGAGAAAGACAAAAATACACCCAAACACAACACAGTTTATGTTGTGCTTTTTGCTCTCACCGTTAGATGTCTCATAATGACAGAAAACCCAACAGATTAAGAGAACATGCCATGTCGCTCCAAGAGAACCTACCTGCCCATAAAATGCCACGCGATAGTAACGACCAAACAACCGTTTCTCAGAGTTCACCACCTCAGCCACTTTCAGGTAAGACCGATGAATGTCATAGTACAGATCTGATAATTTCTGAAACCGAAAATCAAAGGGTTTCATGAAGGTGAGACTGACATAAAAAAAATAGGTTCAAAGCTGTGCTACATTATACAATATCTGTTTGCATCAAATCCACACACTGTATCCCTGAACTGTACTGCAATGTTACGTGTCAAATAGATGTCCATGTACAAAAAAGTATGTTGATAAACAGACAGAGCTTTTATTTTGGAAAGCTGTACTTCATAAAGTTTAAGCAGGCTGTTACAACTCATTTTGAAGTCTTGAAAACATACCTTGAAGTCTCTTTGCTTCTCAAAGACAGCAATGATGGGCTTGTTGACATCGGCGATGAGTTCATATCTTTCAGACTTCCAGAGAAATTCCACACACATGTACAGCTGCTCTACCAGGATATGCTGCAAAACCCCAGATGGAAATAAGATTGTCACCTGACTAATGTTGAAGTCTTGTCTTGATACTGGGTTTCAAAGTTGCATTGTCAACATTTTTCAACTGAGGTTTCTCTGCCTCCTGACCTTAGTTATTTGCATTCCTATCCTTTCTTCCTTGGGATGTGCTGTCTTCCTTGGAGTCTTCTCTCAGTCTCACTACCTTTTTACTTCCTCCAACTTGGTATTCTAAATCCACGAAATGCCTTCAAATCTGCTTGCTTATTTGCATTTCTCCTGTCACGGGCAACACACTTCTGCAACCGAACTCTGTTCCCTCTATCCTGGATCTCAGTAGCTTTTTGTTTGTTTTTCAAGCTAACTGTCCTTTCTGAAAAATAAATCTGAGATCTCCATGTCCCAAAACTTTTGTGAGGACTCCAGCATTGAGAAGTGCTGTCCAAATTCTCTAGCATAGCCTTCAAATTGCTCCATACTCAATCGCCAACCTCCCTTACAGGGGCTAATGACTCTGAACTTTGGCTACACTGTATCGGACCAATTCATAGTTGGGATACTTTTCTTTCTCCACCTTTTCGTTGCTCATATTTCTGTGATTCTAAGAACAAATTTTTCCCTCATTTGATTCCAAGTTCTATTAAGCATCAAGATTCCATGCAAATGTCTGGGAAGCTTTTATTAATCCATCCAGATTACACATATTTTGGTGCAAGAATTGGTCTTTATTTTAATTGCAGCCATACATACATGGATTTGTAGCTAGTGAGTCTAGGAATGACTACTCTCTCTTGAGAAAGAGATTTAAGAATTTTGTCTTGATCAAGTTTATAAATTGAGTCTAAATTGTCTTAAAATACTTTCCATCATTAACTCAATGAAGACATGTTAATGGTTTAGTAAATGTTCAATTAAATCAAGTTCTAGACTCCATAGAATAAGTGGATAACACTGTTGGAAGAATTAAGAAAGGATTCTTAAATATTTAAAACAGTTAACATAAAGACATTTGTTATTATTTGCAATACATAACAAATTCATGTGGAATCATATGTAAAATCTCATTAAAGACCATTCCAAAGTTTTTATATCTTACCCTTTCTCCCACCTATGTAATATCATGATTTACAAACTAAGTTCACTAAATATTTACTCGAGGGGAGATGTTCTGCTTCACCAGAATTGTTGCTAGTTCTCAGTAGAAAACTTCTTTCTTTTTTATTTAATGAAAAATAACCATTTTTTGTAAACCTAAAGTGTTTCTGCAAAAGCAGCCTTTTTGCTGATGCAAATAAACTTTCTAGCACTTTAAAAAAAGCTGTTATCAGCTCACAAAAGTTTCAAAATTCCTTATCATATTTATCCAAACACTAGTGTTTTTATATCTTACTGGAAAGTTTATTATATGCATTTGGCTCTGTATTAGAAAAGTAAAGTTTGATTTAAATTTTTACTAAAATTAACTCTTATCAATTAAGTTTAATATTAGCAGAAGTATTAATGTGCATATCATTTTTCTAAATCATATTATAAAGGGACTTTACTAGACTTCTGAATAGGCTTTATTTCCCCTTCACCCAACTTAGTTTAATGATGCAATTTAACATATGTTTTTTCTCTATTATTGAGATGTTTGTGGTCTAACCTCATTGTATGGTGTATCTTGCATTCCTGAATCTTCTTTCATTGCTCCTTCTTCTTTAATGTTTGGTGTAATGCTCAGAAAAGCTGGCCAGCCCATGGAGAACATACCTAAGGAAGATTGAGTAAAATTTAATATTAATATTTGAGTCTAATATCTGCAACAATGGCTGTCTTCAAGATATTACAAGTGATATTTTTATAAAGCTCATATAATCAACCTGATGGTCAGATTGTGAGTGTTGGAAAATACAGATAACAATGTTTTGCTTTTTAGATTTTTATGTTATTTTGGGTTACTTGGTTTCTATAAGGAGCTGGCATAGGTTATGGGCAGAACACAAAATTTGTAGATAGACATAGCTCCAAGGTCCTGACTGAATTACCTCTGAACCTATTTCCCACTGTGTTCATTGGAGACCTTAATATCCGTCTCAGAATTGGAGGAATTCAGAACATGCAAGCCTGAGAAAGTACTTGGCAAGGTTAGTATACTGACACTGCTCAGTACTTGCTCATTTTCACTCTTTCAAATCATCTACACACCTCCAGTTTTCTCAGCATTTTTAGCACTAACATGGAAAAAGTTCAGGCTGTACAGAGATATATGAAACAGCTGAAAATATGCTCTATATATCCTATCCCTTTTAGGGGGAATCTGATCTGAAGGACTGCAGATATGAGTAGCTATGCCAGAGTCACAGAGCATCCCCTGAGCACAAGTTTACCCCAAATTCTGGGGTAGTTTGTTTAACTTATCTTGGTTTGCTCACCTGTAAACAGGAGGTAATAAGGGAACCTAATTTCTAAGTGTAATTGCAATACTCTATGGACTTATATGGCATCCAAATGCAATAAAAAAGGTTGGGGACGAAATAATTGAACAACAATGATTTTGACGACTTGCTTATAGAATGAAATTCCAATAGGAACTGAAGGATGAATCAGGAAAATCCCTAAATTTTAGCAAAGACAGGAGGTATGGTGCCAAATATGCTGATTTCTCAAGGTCACCTCACTCTTTCATGGCTCACTTGGTTGTTTACTTCAAATGTCTTATTTGCAATATTCATTGACACTCTAAGCATATTTAAATACTTAGAATAATAAGGGACAATTATGTATTCGAATGACTGTAACTAAAGTCTATTTACTGTTGACTGCTATTATTACAAAATCTATTTTAAAAAAATTATATAGTAAAGATGCAATATTTTTGTTTGTTTTGTTTTTTGGACCATACTCAGTGATGCTCAGGGGTTTTTTGTTCTGTATTCAGGAACTATTCCTAGTGGTGTTCCGGGGGCCCTATGAGATGTTGGGTATCGAACCCAGGTTGGCTTTGTACAAGACAAATGCGCTGCACACTGTATTCTCTCTCTGGTCCCCCAGTGATTTTGGGTGGAAGATGCAATATTTTTAATAAGAAGAAATCAACACTAAAATATTCTGTGTTGAAACTTGTCCATATTAGTTTATGCTTTTACAGGAGTAAATGAGGAGTCAAGAGATGCATGCATAGGGTGCATGTCTACATATACCTGACCTGACATCCCTGACCCCATAGAGTCCCTTGACATCACCGGGTGTAGCTCTGGAGGCCACCAAGCACTGAAGACATAGTCTGGTTTGTCCCCTGCATTGTACATCCTGATCTGCATCTTGTCCTCAAGTCCTCGCATTGAACTTCCAGCTCAGTTGCCCTAGAATTGCCAGAGTTCCTGAGTCTCCTGAGCACTGCTGGGTAACCTCCCAGCTCCATAAAATAAAAAAGAAAACGGGAACATATTGATTATCAATATAACCCATTTTCACTATATCCATATAAACATATTATTTATACGTTTGTCTTTGCATACCCTCTTATATTTTGTATTTTTGTTTTTGGAGCATATTTACTCCTGGCTCTGTGCTCAGGGATCAGTCTTGGCAGGTTCAGGGGACCACAAGGGTAGCTGGGAAGCATCCCTTATTTTTATTTTTATTTTTTAATTTTAATTTTTTTTTTTGCTTTTTGGGTCACACCTGGCAATGTTCAGGGGTTATTCCTGGCTCTGCACTCAGGAATTACTCCTGGCAGTGCTCGGGGGACCATATGGGATGCTGGGAATTGAACTCAGGTCAGCCGTGTGCAAGGCAAACACCCTACCTGCTGTACTATCACTCAAGCCCCAAGATCCCTTATTTTGATTAAAGACTTTTATTACTTTTCAAAATTAAAATTGATTTCTACTTAAATTTTAAACAGTTCATAAATTCAGAATAAAATCCTAAGGGCATACTAGCATGCAAATTGGTAGCCAAACATGACCATAATTTATAATATAACTGGATGAGGCAGTTTCTGTTTGCTTAGAACTTCTCAGTAACATAATCTTCAGGCATTTCTGGAGGGGATTTCTGAATCAGAGGAGCTTCAGATTTTTACAGTGTAGGTCGGAGTGAATTTTGCTTCAAGGAATATATTCAATAAAATGTTTCTGAAGTCAGATTTAAGTCAACTTGATTTCCTCTACTATTTGGGGGGTGGTGGTAAACACGCTGTTAGCACTCACTTCCTCCACCGGGAGTTGTTAGTAATGGGTTGCTATCACAGGGGTGCATCTCGTCCGCGAGCAGGGGTGCTGTGCAAATCTTTTCCATTTTCCAGTAACCTATAGTAGTGCGAGATGAGGTTAGGACATTGCCAAATGGTTGTGTTAACACAAGCCGATGAAGCTACAAAACGCTAACCAAGGATGCTTTCTCATTTTCAGTAAAGAAGATGACCCCCCAGTTAGCTTCCGGCGTGAAACATCATCACGGCATGAAAAAGTTAACACTTAAACGAACAATATAATTAGACATGTCTGTGAAAGTCACTGTGATAAAAGACAGCAAAAAAAAAATGAGATGAATAAAGCCTAAAATTAACAAATTATTTTTAGGTTAGATTCTAACACGCTGACTTCTGAGCTTCCCCTCCATCACTCAGTCACCTTACCCTTTCTTTTCAGGTATTCTGCAATGAGGGCGGCGATGTGGATGTAGCACATGGCAGCCTATAAAGAAAAAGAAGAGAAACAGGTTCAGGGAAAGGCCAAGAGAGATTTGCCTCTGTATCCAATTAGGAATAATCCTCACATGGCGTCAGGTCCGTGTCAGATGGGTGAGTTCTTTATAAAGATACTATAAAGATACTATTAGAGAGACACACAGGAGAATCTTGGAACCGAGCAGCTCGCTGCAGAGCTGCCTCCTGACCTTGCACCAGGCTGATCTCACCAGGGTGCCTCAGATGGGAGCAGGTGGTATCTCTCCATCTGCCCCTTAGGAATCCCGGCGGCCGCTAACTTCCAGAACCCAGTGAAAAGCCCAGGTATGCTGGTCCAGTGACTGCAAACTTTAGGCCTCAAGAGACACACAGGTCACTCCTTCTCACCTCCCCGCCAATGGGGACTCTGCAGGTCACACCCAGGAGCTGCCTCCGGCTGCTATTTAAGCTCATTAATGGCCACGATCCAGAGACACACAAAAGAATCTTGGGACCAAGCAGTTCGCTGCAGAGAGATTTCTCTAGACCCTGTAGCACTGTAGCACTGTCATGCCATTGTTCAGTGATTAGCTCGAGTGGGCACTGGTAAACTCTCCACTGCGAAACTTGTTACTGTTTTTGGCATATTGAATATACCACAGGGAGCTTGCCAGGCTCTGCCATGCAGGTGGGATACTCTCGGTAGCTTGCCGGCCTCTCCGAGAGGGGCAGAGGAATCAAACCCGGGTTGATCGTGTGCAAGGCAAATGCCCTACCCACTGTACTATCGCTCCAGTCCCTCTAGACCCTAACTATCTAAAATTTTAGAATGTTAGGAGTGTGCAGCTGCTCGACATTTTATGCTATTCATAACAAGCAATACAAAATAAATTATCTAGCATCTGCCTGTTCAGCAGGTTTGAGTAGCGGTGGGAAAATTCATAATAATGGTGGTGGGACGGTGTCGAAATATTGAATGTAATCCATTATTGTTGACAACTTTGTGAAAATAAAATTTTAAAAAAGATACTATTAGAGGGGACTGGAGTGATAGCACAGTGGGTAGGGCATTTGCCTTGCATGTGGCTGACCAGGGTTTGATTCCCAGCATCCCATAGGGTCCCTCGAGCACTTCCAGGGGTAATTCCTGAGTGCATGAGCCAGGAGTATCCCTGTACACTGCCGGGTGTAACCCACAAAAAAAGAAAAAAAAAGATGCTATTAGAAATAAGAATTCATTAACTTCCCTAAATACTGCAATAAAAAATGAGTTGTGTTTCAGGATTTTTTTTTTTCGTGATGTAGTTTTCAGGTGAATGAATGAATGTTCCTGAATAATTTTTTTTCAAAACCATCTCCGTTTCATAATATCAAAATCAATCTAAAGTTATATCAGTTGACCTGCTTATATATCATCTACCATCTGTGAATCTATATACTTGTGTTTTCAAATTTACAATTCATTTTTTCTGTTAAAACAAGTCAACCTGGTATCTTAATTCAAATTATTAGCTAAAAAAACCTGCTTTTTAATCTATCTAATAATGATCCTTTTTGAATTTATGTTGCATAGAATGTAGCTACCTCCCATAGCCTTGAACACTGTTGAACACATATGAGAATTTGAGCTGCTGGAGTCCACAGTTTAGTACTATTTTAATTATTTATATATTTTTACTTTTTTATTGAATCACTGTGAGATAGATCCCTACAAAGCTGTAGATTTCAGTCATACAGTATTCCAACACCCATCCCGCCACCTGTGTACATTTCCCAGCAGCAGTGTCCCAGGTTCCTCCCATCACCCCCACCCCTCACCCCCTGCCTGCCTCTATGGCAGGTGCTTTTCTTCTCTCTCTTTCTCTCTGTCTCTGTCTCTCTGTCTCTGTCTGTATGTCTCTCTCTCTCCCTCTACTCTTTTGGGGATTGTGGTTTGCAATATTGATACTGAAAGGTTATCAAGAATATCCTTTTACTTCCTTTTGACACTCAGATATTGTCCAGCGTGATCATTCCCTGCTATTATTGTCATACTGGTCTCTTCTCTATCTTACCTACCCTCAGCCCCACACACGACGTTTGTGGTTAGTTCCACCATTGATCAGTCCTCCTGGCCCCTGTCTTTCCTAGCCATGGATATTAGTCTTCTATTACATGTATTTTTTATATACCACAAATGAATGCAGTGAAATGAGTCAAAAGGAGAGGGACAGATACAGTAGTCTTCTTTTTAAAGATTTTTTTGGGGGTGAGTTGAGTGGCGGAGGTTTGAGTTTGGGGCACATCCTGCTGTGTCCAGGACTTACTCCTGACCTTGTGCTCATGGATGACTCCTGGTGGTGCTCAGGGAACCATATATAGTCCCAGGGATTGGAACTTGGGTCATCTGCATGCAAGGCAAGTGCTTACCCCCCTAAAATATATCTCTCTAGCAACCTTTTATGGAAGAATGCTATCATTTTCATGGCAGTTGAAGAGAACTTGGGGTCTCTTATTTTTGGATTTACCATACTGCTTTCAGGAAAGACCTCTGGTTGAGCCTTTTGCCATTTAAGGGTCTGTAATCACCACATGCATTTTGAACATCTTCAGATTTTAGGGCTTTACTAGATAACTTAAACTCCTCCCCAAAGTAGTTTATTTCTAGTTTATGGCACAACTTTCCCATTAGGTATATGAAAGCAATCTGAGTGCTCTGAATTGCTGCATATAAACACACCCAGTGTTAAAAAAAAGATTAGCTAATGATTTATAACTTTCCCACAGTGCACTAGCATCACGGGGCTCTAAGGAGTGCTAACATTCTCATCACCAGCAGAGATGGGTTACATGTGAGGAGAGATTACCCTAACCGAAGTTAACTCAATGTGGTGTCTACATTTCACCATCAGATTCCAATTGCAAGGAAGAAATTTCAAAATAGAACATTATCTTGTAGACTCCATTTTCAGATACCTTTATCATCATGCTAATTTTTCTAAGCTTCTAATTTGTCTCTTGCTTTATTTCTAATTGCATAAGTTACTCTAGACTTCCTTTATTTGATGCCATTTACTTGGAATCAAATATCCTTGGATCTTACATGTAAATTTGATGCACTATATATATCACTATGTATATATAATCCATATTATATATGTATATATAGTAACCGGATATAGCTATCTTAGCTCAATGAGGGGAAAAATATGATAACTTTTATATCCCAGCTGTAAATGATTATCTGAATGTGCAGATGGAGAATGATCGAGACTTTGCTCTCACCTCAGATAAGTCTCCATTTCTTGCATGAATCTTGGCCATGCTTTCTAGCCAGGTCCTTCGGAGTTCAGGGGTGCTTGCATAGGAGTTTGCCAGGCTATACTGGAGATCCACAAGCATCTCTGGGTCCTTCTCATGCTCCTTCATCTGAGCTGTGGCCATCAAAACCGTCCTTATGCGTTTAGTGAGGTCTTTCACCTCTGCTGGGAAATTGCTGTTCTTTGGAAAAGAGAGAACTGAAGTCATTCTCTGTTTACAATTCCTAAGGTAAGCCACTGTCACTGTATCACTGTCATTCTGTTGCTCATCGATTTGCTCGAGCGGGCACCAATAATGCTTCCATTGCGAGACTTGTTGTTATTGTTTTTGGCATATTGAATACGCCACGGGTAACTTGCCAGGCTCTGCCGTGCAGGCGGGATATTCTCGGTAGCTTGCCAGGCTCTCCGAGAGGGGCAGAGGAATCAAATCCCGGTCTTCCAGGTGCAAGGCAAATGCCCTACCCGCTGTGCTATTGCAGCCTTCTAGATAAGTTTCATATATACTTATATTATTTATATATGCATTTGTAGAGTGTTAAGATGAGTATTACTGTCATTGTAGCACTGCCATCCCGTTGCTCATCGATTTGCTCGAGCGGGCACCAGTAATGTCTCCATTGTGGGACTTACTGTTACTGTTTTTGGCATATGGAATATAACACGGTAGCCTGCCAGACCCTGCTGTGCAGGTGAGATACTCTCAGTAGCTTGCTGGGCACTCTGAGAGGGAGTATACAAATGATATACAAATGAAAAATTGTAGTAGATGTCACCATTTTGTCTTCTAAGTCCACCTTCTCAATCCCCATTGTCATTTGAGACAACTGGCTCTAGTTTAGGTGATGGGAATGGACTGACTTTCATCACCACCAAAGTGATGCCTGGGGAACACCATGATGCTTGCCTGGCTAATCAGGTTCTTTTGTCTCTCAGGCTACAGAGAATGGTTTAGGGTTGGACATTTGATACAAGTTGGATCAAAGAGGTTTGTTTCAAAGACTTTAATAGTGCTAGAGAACAAGGTGCTCTCAAGTGTCTTTGGAGTTTCTCAGAGAGTTAGCTAAGAAGAGAGGGTACCTAGAAGTGAAGTAAAGAAGGGAAAAGGAAGAGATAGAAAAGGAAAAAGAGATTCAGTGAAGAAAGGGACCTAAAAACATTATATTTTAACCTGCAGTTCAGCCATCTGAACTACCCCATCAGTTTATTTTTCCAATGTGTTTATGATACACTGACTTCAGAAACTTTAGAAGATAAGAAGCATTTGGTGCTAAATAAAATTATTTTGGAATAAATACATTTCTTGATATTCATGGTAAGTTTCTTTTTGTGTATCATTCGGTCACACATCTTGGGAATTCTATATTAAACAAGCTGAAAGAGGAAGAGTTGATGACTGATTCAAACAAGAAGCAAAGTCAATGTAAGTCCTCAGTTAAAGTTGAAATAAAATAGAGTTCATATTTTTTATGGTTCTTACATTTCACAGAAATAACCCACTTTATTTATAACTCTTAAAAAGAGCACCCATGAAGCCTTTCTTACTTTCATTTGCTTGTCTCCATTAGCAAAATTGTTGGCGATTGCAAGGGAATGTTGAAACCGAGAACCTCCAATTCCGGCATCAGCTATTAACTGGCTTACGGCCTTGATGAGCTGAAAGAGAAAAATGAAAAAAAAAAGCACAAAAGTAAATAACTTACAAATGACAGTTTTAAAACGCGGATTGGATGAATGCATCACTGATTTCTCTATATACGGTCAGTGAGTGATATGTTTGTGTATTCAATCTTCAGAAGACCTTATTATATGAACTTCCCTTTCAATCTTAAAGATTGTAAGACTACAAGAATCTTGGGATGCCTGGAGAAATAAGTTTATAAATTTAAAAGCAGGAGGGAGTTGGTGAATTCTGGCCCCAGTGGTGGCCAGAGTTGGTCTGAGTTCTGCTTCTATATCATTTAATTCCTTGGCAGAAGAAAAGGCAGTTCTGTGCAGTAGGGACTCTGCTGACTTCTATTGAGCTGCCCTCTCCCTGTGCTTGAGAATGCAGTGTGATGGGAATCTTTAGGGGAGAAGCTGGAGCGCTTGCTGGTTTGTGTTTGCTCTCGGGATGGTAAAGCGGAAACAGACTATGGTTTTCACAGTGGCATACGTCGAACCTGACATCACTTACTTGTAAGTGAGACCGGACAATTGACTTCTGCTTGTTAAATTCAAAGTTCTTCCTCATGAAAAAGTACAGGAGTGCTGATGCCTCTGTCTGAGTTGACCGTGATCTGTGGTTACAACACTTTAGGACTTCATAGCAGAAGGCTCCGCAGAGATCCGCGGGTCCTTGAAAGAACGCTGAAGGAAACTGGGGAAATGCAAGAACTGGTGAGGAAGAGTGGGCGTCTTTCGTCTGGCTCTGTTTATTCTCACGTTTTCAAGTTCCTGCCAACAAAATTATTCTTCCTTTCTTTTAACCTAGTCTTTTTCTCCCATTTTCAAGTGGAGAATATAAACTCTATTTAGGAAAGTCTTATGTTGGCATTCGCTCTTCTTCCTAGAAATAGTTATTCTTTACTACTTAATTAATCCTCAGATCAATAAACCAAGGGAGAGCCTTGAGATGTTTTCTGTTCCCCCAACATTGCAAAACCACAGGGGTCACTTACAGGTGTCCTTAGAGGAGGTATTCACTATTTTGTGGAATCCTGAACTTGGCAGGAAGGGAATTCTCAACAGCACTTCACTAAGACTGCCCCTAACAGCAAAAACCCAGAGGCTTGGTAGCCAGATGTCAATGTTTTCATTTTGGTCTTCAAAGGGATAGGTTGTCAGGCAGTGACTTATTTCCAGACCATGAATTAACTTACTAAAACCACATAATCCAGTAAAAGTCTCATAAAACCAAAAAACTCTCCTCCCTTCCATACTGAGGACTAAAATGTGTTTATTCTCATCAACAGCAGTTTTCCCTGGAAACTCCAGGACTCATACCTTGCATACAAATAGTCTCAGGGATGCAAACACATGCTTCAGAGCTGAGGCCGACTGGTTGACTTGGAAGAAGAGCATGTAGGTATCAAAGACCCTCTTCATCATTGAATTTTGACAATCAGCTTGCTGCATCTGTCTCTGGAAATTTAACACATGGTTATGTAGGGTGAGTGAAAGGTGATATGTATAGTAGGAAAATATCTGTACTGTGTGTAGTAGACACAATTCTGAGCACTGGAGATAAAGTGCTGGATAAGAAGATAAGGTCTATGTTCTCAGTGAAGCAGACAGAAAGAATGCAAAAATAATAAATAAGAAAATAGAGGGAAATGATGTGTTATTTATACTAGGCTATGGTAAGGATTATATGATATGAATATGATGGAAGGTGTACTTCAGGGTAGGATTGCTTTCATTGGAGGGCTTATTAAGACCTCGCTAATGGGTGAATGGAGGGCTGAAGTCAAGAAATCTTCCCTGGGAAAATCTGGGATTATCTCAGGAGGGAGAAGTAGATAATACTAGAGACATAAATTGGAGAGGAGCTTGGGAGTTCAAAGATGAAAACAAATAGCAAAATAACACGAGAATAGTAGGTTCTTGTTGACATTATTAAAGCCCATAAGAGGAATGAGATTTTAAAACCATTTTTAGTGAGCAGTAAAGAAGTAATATATAAAAATATATATGTACATATATATATAATTTTTTTTCCACCATGCTGCCATTGTACCTGAAAGAAAGAATTTCTTGGTATAATCATGCTCTTTGGTGTAGATTTTGCTAAAGAGACCTAACTTTTCCGAGCTCTATTTAATCTGTAAGCTCACTTATATCAAGCTAATATTTTTAATAGTTTGAGATATAATTGACATGCAGTTTCTACTTTTGACTTTCTAAAATTTTATAGGAATGAAATTATATGGAATGAGCAGTAGTTTAGCATCTTGATATAGTATATATTATTTTTTAGCAAAAAATAGTTTTATTGAATGGAACTTGCTTAGAAATATGTGAGAGGAGAGAGAGAGAGGGGAACTATATGTTTATGAGAGAATATTGGCTTATTCAGAGTAGAAAAAGTAAACAAAGCTACATAGAGACAAGCAAGCAAGGTACGTGTTAAAGGGAGAACATGGCTTGAAAAAGGAGTCTGTATATATTATTTTTATTGTATGTATAATAAAAATTATTCCACGGGACGTCAGAAGACCTCGTGGCCTCCCACCAACTAGATGGTCAGATTTCTTCGTCAAATCCCTGAATGAATGATTTGAGGTTCTTCCTATTCCTGGAGCAAGCAGATATCATTGGCCTGCACTAGCATGCGACAGGGACAAATGGAGACGTTACTAGCACCCGCTCGAGCAAATTGAAGATCAATGGGACTACAAGTGAAGTGATACAAGTGATGTATAATAAAAACAACTAACATATATGCACATATTAATTGTTTTTAGGAAACCCTGGCAATGCTCAGAGGTTACTCTTGACTCTGTGCTCAGGATCATTCCTGTTGGTGTTTGGGGGACAATAGGGAAAACTGAAGATTAAAACCTGGTCAAGGTCCCATGCAAGCAAGTACCTTACCTGCTGTACTTGTACTCTCTCTGACTTCCAAGGATATACTACCTTCAAAATATTCTTTCACTAACAAGTGTAAATTTGAATTTTTTCTAATTAAACATTAGAAATTGAACATTTCAAAATAATTAAAATTTAGTAATCTATAAAATTTTTATAAGCATTTATGTATGGGACTTGAGAATTAGTATAGCAGGTAGGATGTTTGCCTAGCATGTGGCCACCCTGCGTTTTGATCCCTGGCATCCCATACAGTCCCCTGAACCCTGCCAGGGACAACCCCTGTGTGCAGAAGCAGGAGTAAGCCCTGAGCAGTAACAATAAGTCTCTCAATGAGAGACGTTACTGGTGCCCGCTCGAACAAATCGATGAGCAATGAGATGACAGTGACAGTGACAGTGTCTATTGGACTCCAGTCAGTAGACTGGAGCGATAGCACAGCAGGTAGGGCATTTGTCTTGCACACGGTAAACCCGGGTTCGATTCCTCCGTCCCTCTTGGAGAGCCTGGCAAGTTACTGAGAGTATCTGGCCCACACAGCAGAGCCTGACAAGCTACCTGTGGCATATTCGATATGCCAAAAACAGTAACAACAAGTCCCACAATGGAGACGTTACTGGTGCCCACTTGAGCAAATCGATGACAATGGGACAACAGTGCTACATGCCTATTGGACATGCTGTGTGCTATTACATATGTGAACCACCACTCAGGCGCCAGTCAACTTCTGATAAAATGTGAATTTCACTGTTAACATGGTTTCCACTTACATATAGGTTGATTATGTGAGGTTTACTTGATTTCTAATTTATTTATTTATTTGCTTTTTGGGTCACACCTGGCGATACCCAGGGGTGACTCCTAGCTCTGCACTCAGGAATTACTCCTGGTGGTTCTTCTGGGACTATATGGGATGCTGGGGATCAAACCTGGGTCAGTCACATGCGAGGCAAACACCCTACCCTTTGTACTATCACTTGGGCCCCTCAAAAATATTTTTAAAAAGCTATAATCGATTTGCTATGACTCTCTGATTCTCATTCCTTTTGCTATAGATGTTCTGGTCAGACTCACCTGGTGAATGTGAGTGAAGAGCGACAGCAGGTCTAGAATAGTCAGGCAAACCTCGGTAGCTATATTGGCCTCTGTGTCCACGTGGTGAACGATGTCTATTTCATTGGCGTTGTCTGTAATGCACAATGTAGAACCGACATCAGCATCTAAGACCGCTCTTTGTTCTCTTGTCACAAAAGTAGTTAGTAACCGCTGGTGTTTTGGTGAATAGCTTATTTAAAATATTTTTGTCTGTTCCAGTGCCTTCCTGGCCGAATCAAAACCAGCAGATTATCTTCAGTGGGTGTCACAGACCCAAAGCTTCAGACCTTCAGACCCTCCTTTGCTACATGGAAGCATTTTTCTCCATTGCCATGGAGGTGGGCCTTGGAGGGAGAGTTAACTCATGAAAGTTGAGCCTCATGAATGCTATTAGAATCTTCACAAAAAGAGAGAGAAGAGGATACCAAGAGGGCTCTTGGCGAAGGAGGAAGAGCCAGCACTAGACAACCAATGTACTGAGACATTTATTGTGGGTCTTTTTTTGGGCCACACTCCAACGTCCTCAAGGCTCTGCATTCAGAGATCACTCCTGGTGGGACTGGAGAGCCCTGGGTGGTGCTGAGGGGCCAACCCTGGTCCTCTCTGTTCAATGCAAGTGCCTCACCCATGGGACTATCACTCTGGTCCCTCCCTGGAACTTTGAACTTGAGCCTCCACATAGTGAGAACTGTGAGAAATATGCTTGTATTTAGATTTTGCAGACTATAGTATCTCATGGCAGCTCCTTGTGTGTACTCTTTGCATGCATGTCTTTTTTTCTTTTTTTAATTTTTTTTTTCTTTTTGGGTCACACCTGGCGATGCACAGGGATTACTCCTGGCTCTGAGCTCAGGAATTACTCCTGGTGGTGCTGCAGGACCATATGGGATGCTGGGAATGGAACTCGGGTTGGCCGCACGCAAGGCAAAGGCCCTACATGCTGTGCTAACACTCCAGCCCCTGCATGCATGTCTTATAGGGATTCCAGAACCAGGGCAGCCCGAAACCCTGCTGTTTCTTACTTCTTTTCTATTGTTTCAGACTTATTTTTAATGATCAACTGGATCAAATTTCATGCTCTCAGGAAAATAGACACAATAAAAGGCTTCAGTGGACAGCACACTTTAACAGCCTCTACAGAATGGGCCAGCACCCATCTCAAGGTTAGGGCAGATACCCTCAAAGAGCTGATGGTGATCACGTGTCCATAATAGCTGACACGGACATGAGACCAAGCACCGTGTCCCATTGTGTCCTTATTCACATGTGTATGATACTGGGTCATTGTCACATTTAATGCTCTTAGGACACAAACAACTTCATTTTCTCATGGAGCTGGTGATTATGAGGTTAGAGCCTAGTGAGAAAGGTTATTATAATGTCACAATTCCCGTTTGTTTCTAAGGAGGCTACACAGAACATGTTTATTGAGAGTTTTGTCCTTCCCGTTGCTTCCTCATAAACTATAACAAAATATAGCTTCACTATATTGGGTCAAGGGGCACCTTTCCTGCTGATATTTGGCCAGCCAAGTCAGACAGTCCTCGGTGTGGGGGCATACCAGGGCTATCTAAAGGTGGTAGGGTGTTCCAGGCCTGCACCTACTAAACCTGGCAGTTCTTTGGGGTCTCTAGAACTACATCCGTGTGTTGCTGGTGGACTTTGTGGTGTCAGAGTTTGAACTCAGGGCCTGCTACATACACTCCAGATTACTTTGCTAGACCCTCAATATAGGCTGTTAAATTTTCTTTCATTTTTGGCGGGGGCACATCTGGCAATTCTCAGGGCTTACTCATGGTTCTGCACTCAGAAATCACTGCTGGAGGGATTCGGGGGACTATATGGGGTGCTGGGGATCAAACCAAGTCAGTTTCATGGAAGGGAAGCACCCTATCCGCTGTATTATCTCTGTGGCCCCCTGGACACAGAATTAAAATATCCTCTTCCTCTTTCTCTAAGAAACATTCCAGAGGCTGCGGCAAACCCAAAAAAACAGCAGTTTCAGGGGATCGAGAACAGTCTGTACATTTCTGAAACATTAGAACAGATTTCAAACTTTACACATTTCCCTCCCCCTCCCCCCAAGAAAACCAATCGCTATATTGATTCTCTGACTTTCTGGTTTACTTACTGGTCATGGTATTGTCTAACATCTGTAAGAGTTTGGGATTCGAAAGTGCATTTTTGCCTCGAATTATAGGTAAAGTTTGCGACCTGTGATGTTTGTGTCCTTCTTGACTGGAGGTGGTGTGCATCCTGAAAATTCAATGAGAACAGTGGTTCAAGTTATGTGCGAATCCCCACTCACTTAAGTCTCTAGACTCAGTTAGAAATGGAACATTACAAATACTAATGATAGGAAATCGAGTGAAAGCGACTTTATACAAAGTACCTTTGCACTCTCTCTGCAGCTGAAACGGCTGGCACTGGTTTGATCCCTGGCACTACAGTTGGTCCCCTAAGCACCACTTGGGTCACTCCTGAGCACAGGGACATGAGTAAACCCTCGGCACCATGATATGTGACTCACCCCTACCTCTATGCCTCCTTGTTTCAGATAAATAAAGGGTTTCAGATAAATAAAAGAAGGGTAGTGGGTCCTACAAGATAATAGATACTGAAACTTTTTAATGAAGTCATGGGATTCCATGAGGATTCAATTCCTTGTCAGTTGATGAGAAAGGAACAGAGGCAGACATTAGAAGGTACGATACTGCACAGCCCAAAGGTATCCAGAAATCAAACTCTGCTCAAACTTTTCTCCCCCATATTTAGAAATTCCTTTTAACTCACTGTGTTTGTATCAGGCTCATAGGTACTGACATAGATCTAGCAGCAGGAGGGATCTGAGGGGGCTCTCACTACCTTCCCAGGGCAGTGACAGGAGCACCAGTGGAGTGGGGAGATCTGACTTTGTCTTAGTCAGGGCAGTCTGGGTCATGTCATAGCTCTAAGGGATAATGAGTTCCAGGCCGCATGGTTTGGAGCTATAAGAGCTGACTTAGTTCTCGGCATTGAGTCTATATTAGTCTAAATCTCCTGGAAGATAAGGCTGGGTTTCTAGGTAGAGAGGGGCAGAAGTGTCTAAGACCTGATCAGATAGGTTAGGAAGGAGGATGATTCTTAATCCTCCCCCAAACTGGAGCTAGAGTGTCTTCACATGGCGGTTAATATCATTAAATATGCACTGTCACTGTCATTGTCATCCCGTTGTTCATTGATTTGCTTGAGCGGGCACCAGTAACATCTCCATTGTGAGACTTGTTGTTACTGTTTTTGGCATATCGAATATGCCACGGGAGCTTGCCAGGCTCTGCCGTGTGGGCGGGATACTCTCGGTAGCTTGCCGGGCTCTCAGAGAGGGACAGAGGGATTGAACCCGGGTTGGCCGCATACAAGGCAAACGCCCTACCCGCTGTGTTATTGCTCCAGTCTATTGTGAACTACTTTATAAAAATAAAATAATTGCAGTATTAAGGATCAAGTCCTGGGCCTCATGCATGCAGGACATGAGCTTTACTACTGAGCTACTTCCTGGGTTGGGTTTTTGATTTTAATCAACTCACTTATTTTTTGCTGAGCTAGGGGTTGAATCCAGATCTCCTGCATTTTTTTTACTGAGCAACATTAAATATGACAAATGATTATTTATAATCCTCTATTCTAATGCCATTGAAAAACATGCTCTTCATATTTTTTTGTTTTAATTTAGTTTCTCACAAGGGGGAAGTTTCAAGGAATCTCCATGAGCAGAGAGGAAAAATTTATTTTATATTTTATCAACTATGGAACCACTCACATTTCTTTCTTAAACCTCTGCCTACAATAGAGTCATTTTCATCTTCCATATTACTATGATACCCTTGGGAAGAAGAAATCAAACTGCAAAAATATTTCAGCAAAGAACTTTAATTTACTATACCCAGAGGAATTTAAAGTAGAATTTTGTGGCAAATGTTTCCCGTAGGATAAGCTAATGAAAGATGATTCCAGGTCTTATGCGCAAGTTAAATCAGGGTAATAACTAGGAAGTCGGAAGTCAGCTGCAGAGTCATCTATGGTCATCATTAACTTTGGCCCCTTGGAAACAATTTACCTTTAAAACACTGATAAAATATTGCAATTACATGAAAAGGAGTGGGAGCTACAATTTCACATTTTACGTTGTCACAGGAGATGAGCAAACCTTTAAAGAAGCATTTACTGGAACAACATCTACCCTTTCAGGTTCCGTTAAATTAAGATCATCATTAATCTTCAGTCCGTACTTGGTTTTGTGTCCAAGGTGAACATAAATAAGGGATGGTCCTGGCCTCTACAAGCTAGTGGGGCAGACAGATATGCAACTAAACTTTAGCTAACAGTTCCTTAAAATTGGCATGTGAAGAAATCGTGTGTGTATACACAAAAATATGTACTCGTTTAAATATACAAACATGCATATGCATATCCTCATTTCATATACACACATTGTATCAATTCTATCTACACACATTGTGCTCAGAGATATAATTTAAACAATCAACCAAAGTTGTTATTACCATTGTGGCAAGAGGCCTGATGCTTGGCAGGAAGGATTTGATCCCTTGAGTGTTCCATTGTTCTGGGTGGATTGCACAAATTTAAAAGCAGCAGCAATTTTTCTGAAAGGAAAATTGGAGTTTTCACCACAGCCCAGAATTTTAACTTATGCAGAGCTAAAGACCGAGAAGTGACAGAGTAGTTACTGAGCAATGAAATGTTTCACTTGCTAAATGGAAATGACATTTTTGAAGTTAGGGTTCAATAAAGTGCTAGAGGCTGTTCTTGTCTTTCATGAGAAAAAAATGAAAACACAAATATATTTTTTTCTTTTGGTTTTCTAAGAGCATTCTCTTAAATAGATATCTTCCAAGTTATAACAATATAATGGTAGAAATTTTCATTCAGAAGATACATAAAATGTAGAAAAGTATTCTTTGGATTTTTCTAATTAGACAGATTTAATTAATCCTAGATCTATTACAGGTATAGGGAAATTGCCAAAACTCTATGCCTAATATGA
Source organism: Sorex araneus (assembly GCF_027595985.1). NCBI lineage: Eukaryota > Metazoa > Chordata > Mammalia > Eulipotyphla > Soricidae > Sorex > Sorex araneus. The sequence continues at coordinate 258,260,428 of NC_073313.1, forward strand.
GATCAACCTTATTGTATGCACTTGCATTTTGAGATTTCTAAAACGTATCCAAAAGTCTACACTGATTCATTAACATGTATCACCATTGTTTTAAAAAGCATACTACGCTACTGGAATTTAAAATTACCTTATTATATTGCGTTTTCCTAGGTATCTGAAATTTTGGAGACAAACACTAAAAAGGAAAAAAGTCACATAATTATTCATACTTTTTATTTACACAAATTATTCATTTTAGTACATTAAAATGACAGATTTAAAAATAGTCAACGCAGTATTATTTATAGGTAATTCATGAGAGGCATACTTAGAATAAAGGCTGATGTACTTAGCTATTTTGAAGATCTCAGAAAACAAATGTCAAACAGTGAACTTTAAAACTTACTCCAAAATGCTGAAAAAGTCAGATACTTCTGGACTGGGTGCCCTTTGCCAGTAGGTGATCAAAGTTTCTGAAAAGAAATACCATGTAATATGAGAGTCTTAAGTTTAAGGATCTTTACTTTTTTATTTTAAAATTTTGTTTTAGGGAGTTCTCTTTACCCTCCGAAATGGTTTTCATAATGTGAAGAAAGCACATAAGAAGACTCCTGGTTTCTGCTTGATCTAATTTGTCAAAACGAAGAGTTGAGCCTATCAAAGACAAGGGTCTTGGGATCTAGGAATCAAAGAACCAATAAGGATTGAGTTAGAGTAGGAAGTTCCTGATAGGCCATCTGCTCGGTACATTTGGGAGGGGACTCTTACCTTTTCACAGTTATCGGTCTTCTCACTGCTCTTCTCATTGGTACTTGGGTTGGAGTCAAGACTTGCTAATGATGCTCTGGACTCAGCATGGTTTACTGTAGAAATAGCTATTGATGAAAAGGCTGTAAACACAAGCCACAGCACACACATGGTAATGAGATGCATGGACGCACACACGAAAAAATGTTAAAACGATGAACCCAAAGGATCATTGAGGTCGTGGCGCTGTTCTGAGAAGTTGACACAATTGAGTCTGAGACTGACTTTACAGATGAGACACTATATTATTGTAAGGGTCATGTCAGTGTTAATGATTAGAAAAGTAAACACATGTATAAATAAAAATAATACGTATTTCTTTGATTTATTAAAAGGCCTTTAAAAGCAATTTTCACTTAAAATGCTTTATAAAATTTCATAAGAATATTTTTGATGAAAAGCTTACAAAATTTGACATTTCTGAGAAGTTAAGATGACATTTCTAAAGTCACTTTAAAAAATAATCTTGAAGTTCAAAGGCTATATTTTATTTTATTTTTTTTGGGGGGTCACACCCAGCGATGCTCAGGGGTTACTCCTGGCTTTGCACCCAGGAATTACTCCTGGCAGTGCTTGGGGGACCATATGGGATGCCGGGGATCGAACCCGGGTCAGCCGCGTGCAAGGCAAACGCCCTACCCGCTGTGCTATCGCTCTGGCCCCAGGCTATATTTTAAAGGACTATATTTTAAATTTATTTCACAAGAATATGTGGATTGTTTCCAAATGAAGCAATTTGATAACATCCAAGTGTATTGTCTTCAAGTCAGAGAAAAATAAAAATTAAGTGGAAGAGAAGGTTTCTGGATGGCATTCAAAGAAATATGTAAAAAAGAGTCTTCAGCTACATAAAGTAGTACACTTTGCCAAACAGATTAAGTGTAATGAATTATGGAGTGGGTAAAAAAGCACGATGATATACAATGTAAACAGGGATAAGAGTTAAACACAACCAGTTTGGGAGGGTCTTAAATACCTGCTATGGAATTTAAAACATCTTTAGAAAATGATGTATCCACTGAGTTTGCATGTTTCATAGTTGACTGGGTATGAAATCCTCCGTTGGTACTGAGGTCATCTCTAGAACCCTGCATTCAAAGATAGAAGAGGTAATGGATCTTATATTTCCACATTGCAAAACTACACCTGCCTTCATCACCACACCTTCAATTAGGTGATATTTGCTCTTTTATATTTCAGCCAAGATCTCATGCCAAGGGAGGGAGTGAAAAACGAACCCACTTAAAACTAGTTTTAGTCATCACTGGTTTCAGATTTTTTGCAATATAGTAGAATCTATCTTAGAAGTACAATGAAGGATTGGCATAGTTATTGATATATTCACACATATAGATAATAGATCACTATGATATGAAGATGTGTTAGTACTCATGTTCCTACTAAAAACCAGACTAAATAATGATTTGCTTCTGTTGCGTGTACTTTCTGGCATTGTGCTTGCATATCATTTGTTTTTGGTGCATAAGGGTTTGTTGTGGAGCCTTCACATACCTGTTTGATATGATTCTGGAAGTTTCTTAAGTGGCATCAAGGATTACAGACAGTAGAGCCGCCAAGATCACAATAGATGCATGTAGTGATTTTACACTTGCAAGGCAGGAACTCATAGCCACTAAACTATACCCCCCAAACCTCTAAAAATTAGATCTTTTTTTACTACCTACAGCATACTAGCTTTTATTGTAAATATTTTCTATTATTTAATTTAATCCTTACAAAACTTCCATAATGAAGGTGTTGCTCTCATTTTATAAATAATAAAATGGATTATTAAAGGGGTTGAATAACTTTTGGGGGGCATATTTTTGGGCCATATCAAGTGGTGGTTAGGGCTCACTCCTAACTACCTGGCTTTGTGCTCTCAGGGATCACTTCTGGCAGGCTCAGAGGACTATATAAGGTCCTGGGGGTTGAACCTGGCTGCATGCAAGGTAAGCGTACCTGATGTACCATTTCTCTGACCCAAGAAGTTAAATAATTTTTCTAACATCAACATAAATCTTAGATAATGCATTGAACAGAGCTCTTCCAAAGCTTTCCTTCCCCAAACAAAACAAAACCAAAGGCACAAAGGTAACGCTCCTATTTTTTATACCAGAGCTTCTCCACGGGGGGCCATAAGACCAGCAGGGTATTCCAAAGGGAAAACAAGTAAAACTAGCATAAATAGTGGTTTGTGGCAGGGCAATAAACTGTCAACCAGTAGGATAGACTGGGGACACAGGAAAGAACAAGATCAGACAGGGAAAAGGTTAGGAAAAGGGGTTCAAAAAAATCTGTCCTTAATGGTAATATTTTACAGTTATTAATTCATATAAATGTTGATACATCTGGGACTATGAACAGTACCATTAAACCTGGGGGATTTGGGAGTAATTATGTGGTCTCAGTGGAGGAAGCACAAGCAATGGTATCCCCCTGGGCTAAGACTGTGACTTCTACTATCTTGTGACAATAAAACAAATGCACACCGGTAGTAGGAAGGGTGTACACTGATGATGGGGCGATGAGTGCAACAGAGGAGGAACTGGTATAAGGTCCGTTGAATGATGCTCCACAGAATAGAGGGAAACTTCACGGATAATCCAGAATAAATGACACTGATGAGAATGTCTTAAAATCACCATCATGACTGTCATCCCATTGTTCATCCATTTGCTTGAGTGGGCACCAGTAAAGACTCCATTCGTCCTAGCCCTGAGATTTTAGCAGCCTCCCCTTACTCGTCCTTCCAAACAGCGCCATATTGGAGGCTATTTCAGGGTCAGGGGAATGAGACCCATTATTGCTACTGTATTTGGCATATCAAATATGCCACAAGGAGCTTGCCAGGCTCTGCCGTGCATTATTATTATTCTTTTTTAAAAATACCTACCGAAAAGTTCTAGCAAAAACTGCTTAACCCCTCATAGTTAGATAACGTCAGTATCCAGGTCAAATATATTCTTAAAAGGGCAAACTCTTTATTAAAATGGACTTCCGTGGGACTGGGGAGATAGCTCCAAGGATCAAAGCATGTGCCTTGCATGCCTGATGGTCCAGGTGGAATCCCGGCCCTACAAGAAATTCCTGAGGACCACTAGTGCAGCCCTGGGAGCCCCCAAGTACTACAGGATTTGATGGGTCTTCTTCTGAGTCCAAGCAACAACCCATTGCTGTGCCCAGAAACATAACCATGAGGCCATGAAGTGTCAGCCTCCACCCTCAGGCCCTCTGAGTATACTTTTTGAGTTGCTCCAAATATTAGAAAATAGAATCTGAGGGGCTGGAGCAATAGTCCAATGGGCTGGGAGGTTGCCTTGCTTGTAGCTGATGTGAGTTTGATCTCCTGCATCCCATCTGGTCTCCTGAGCACCACCAGGAGTAACCCCTGAGCATCACCACTGGGTCTGACCAAAAGAAAAAGAAAGAATCTGCGATAGTATGAAACTTACTTGGTTAGATGTATTGACAGTGAAAGGATACAGGTCCTTCAGGTAAATTCTTGGCATGTTGTCCAGAAGCATGCCATAGAGAGGCATGTAGAGACTTGCTATCTGCGCCTGCTTTCCCTAGGTGACAGGAAGCCAGAGAAATGATTCACATAAAAATCAATAAGCTCATAGGTTTGAGATGCATTTAATGCAGCGAACCATTAAATGGTGTTTAGGGAAGGGAGAAAGGAAGGTCACTTACTGGTTCTTTGTATCGATCATCAAATGAATGCTTTGCCATTAAATTTTTTAGAACAGCTAAAGCTAAGTGTCTTATGTCTTGGTCTTCCTGCAGTGCAAAGCCAACTTCTCGGAGCAGGATTCCAATTAAGAAATGCTTGCGACAAAATTCATTCGTGACCGAATATTCTGGCATATCTTTGTGAAGAGAGCAAAGGGACCACCATGTCATTGAAAAACAAGTAATCAGTTTATACTCAAAACCAATTTATCCTTTTTTTTTGTAATTTTTTTGGAGGGGCTACACCTGGCAATATTCAGGGGCTACTCCTGACTCGAAATGCTTTAGCATAGCAGGTAGGGCATTTGCCTTGCACATGGCCAACCTGGGTTTGATTCTTCTGCCCCTCTCAGAGAACCCAGCAAGCTACCTAGAGTATCTTTCCCGCACAGCAGAGCCTGGCAAGCTCCCCGTGGCGGATTCAATATGCCAAAAACAGTAATAAGTCTCACAATGGAGATGTTACTGGTGCCTGCTTGAGCAAAGCGATGAGCAACGAGATGATAGTGACAGTGACTCCTGACTTTGTGCTCAGGAATCACTCCTGGCAGTGCTCTAGGGACTATATGGTTGGCTGTGTGCAAGGTACATGCCCTACCTGCTGTACTATCACTCCAGCCCCAGATTTATCAATTCTTTCCACTCCTGGGAAGAAAAAAGTAATGTAGTCACCCTACACAGATGAGAAATGCAATAGAGAAGCTCTCAGTAGGATAGGGAAGTTCTATATAGACTGAAACAGACAAGATCCCAAGTCACATGTTTAAATCTGTAGTATTCTACGAGTTCAGAGAAGAAAGATATCTGTCTGGCAGAATCATGAGATGAGACTGGAAGGAAGATGTTGAGACAGGCCTTCAAGTTCACTTGGAGGGACAGAGAATTGTGGGAGCCAAAGGGCAACAAATGGTGGACAGGAGGCTAAGGGCTCACTCTTTTAGTATGGGCCATAGAGATAGGGAGACTGTGGTCACTCCCGGCAAGGCTTGGTAGCAATACACAGTAGTGCTCAGTAGACCTTGCACTGCCAAGGATGGAATTCAGGGTCTTTCACATGCTAGGTACGTGTGCCACCACTATCGCCCTGGTTCTATACAGTACGATTTCTGATGGCACAGAATTATGAGTTTAGGGATTCCAGGAACATAAATCTGAAGGTAGGCAGTAAATACAGGAGTGACAAACATGGAAACCTTTAAAAGTTTAGAGCTAGATCTCGGGGAAACTAAAGAACAAATTGTTTGGCTGGAGTTGGTCACCGTTTGTCCTACTGCCATTTGTACTTCTTGCAGAAATTCATTTGCCTTTCTATGTCTTTGAGATCAGTGGCCCAATCAGAGATTAATGGCATTGAGAAAAGTGGCTCAATCAGAACTGTACTTCATCGGTTTATTAATAAGTGGAAGAGTGTAGATGAGAGGAATGGGGCGAGGGGTATGACACCACACGGAGGCTGTGGGAACAGGGAAGGGAGAGAAGTTGGAGCTAACTGGGCCTGGGGTAGGAGGAAACAATCAAGGGAAATCAAAGCACTGTAGTACTGTGTCCCATTGTTCATCGACTTGCTTGAGTGGGCACCAGTAAAGCCTCCATTGTGAGATTTGTTGTTACTGTTTTTGGTATATTGAATACGCCACAGGTAGCTTGCCAGGCTCTGCCGTGCAGGTGGGATACTCTCAGTAGCTTGCTGGGCTCTCCGAGAAGGATGGAGGAATCGAACTCGGGTTGGCCGCATGCAAGGCAAATGCCCTACTCGCTGTGCTACTGCTCCAGTCCCCAAAGGGAAATCAAAGCAGGGAACAAATGGGCTGAAGGGGATGTAGGAGCAAGGAGGGAGGAAAACCAAAACCAAAAACAAACAAACAAAAAAAACCAAAAAACAAAAGGGGACTGAGAATATTTGAAGTTGGTATTTGTAGAAAAAGTTAGAATTTCTAGTGACGACATATGTTTTCCAGATTGTCTAACATGCTCCCTGAGTGTAATTGGTACTAAGAGGAAGATGCCTACTTATAGAAACAGGATCATGTGCCAATACTGGTCTCCACACTTTGCATGTACGAGCTCACTGAATCCTCATCTAACTGCATTGCAGCTATGGTTTGTACATGAGCAACTATATATTTTTGTTCACAACAGGTGCCAATAAAACATTTTTAACATTTCAGGGCACAAAGATGAATTTCCTCACGTTTGAGTTACCAGAGTTTTTCACAAGTATTTAATAGAATGCTAGTTATATAGAGCCAGCATGTTAGTCTATGTATCTTGAAGTTTTATTCATTTACTGAAGAAATTTTGGATGCTTTGGGATATTAAAAATATTTTAAAGTTCTAGAGATAAATAGGACAGATTTCAAGTAGGGGGAAGTCACATAATTATTGGTAAAAAGAGTAAAGTTCAATAAACTTTTGAGGTGTATATAAAATCTGAGCACTAAAATTTGAACATTGAAACTATATAGTTATTGCATACATAAATATTGTTAGATTATGATGTAGCTGTCGATGCTTATATAATATAATGTAAAATTTGATGGTTTACCTGATGCATGTAACTCCTGAGTTGATTCTGAAGGTGTCAAAGGATCTGGATTTAATATAAAAGAAAGTTCAGATATATGCCCATTGATATACAAATTATATTTGCAAACATAATTATGTGTCATTTATGCTGAAAAATTAAGATGCATTGTTATAAAATGTTAATCTCTTCCATAAAGTTTTAGTTTTGAGACAAATATATAAAGGGAGTTATTTTCTTTTTTCTTCTTCTCTTCACTTAGGACCCATTTCCCATCAGGAATAGATCACAATGAGACATACATTTTACTGCTCATGGTTATCAGGTCTGCAGAAAACATATCAGGTCCTGGAGATACAAATAACTGGAATAAATAATATAACAAATGGAATCAAATGGACAAAAAAGGATTATTTTTCTCCAGAATTTTTAAGCAGTGTGTCAATAATAACATGGGTCTCATTTAGAAAATAAAACCCAATACAAAACAAAAGGCCAAAAATGTAATTGTATCTAAAATGTAATTTCTATCCCTTTCTCTGTGAAGACTGGGATAAAGCCTATAGCTAATATTTACGTTTAAAGTGACAAAAACTTTATAGGTGTGATAATATACATTCTCTTTTTTCCCATCAAAAATACTGGAGTAGGCTAAACTACATCTGAAGAGGCTCTTGATCTTTCTGGTTTTGCTTTCCATGAACATCAAACTGCACCTTGAGAATCCTAGAACCATATTCCATACCATATGCCAAAGACTTGCTTTGAATTTTGATTTAATTACTGGAGTCCACGCAATGACGTCAGGCAAAACCAAGACAGAAAATGGGAAAACAAGCAAACGAAAGGTCAAACGTATAGGTCTTCCTTATAGGAACTAAAGAGATATCTGGGAATAATTACCTGGAATATATGCTGATCTTATGGGAAGACACAGAGGAATAAAATGTTCATGTTGACATACTTCTTGGAGAAAATCAAATTTGTACTGGCATAAGGTCTGAAAAGAAGCAAGCTAGATGACTTATTTTTTATCAAATAAAGTGAATTAAGATTAAGATAAAAAGTCTGCACTTGAATCTGATACCATAACTTTAAAAAAGGCATTTTTGTGTGACCAGTAGGTAAATGTCCAGTTTGAAGGATTTTTTTCTCCCCTGTAGTTGCAAATAAAGGTCAGTCAGTCTCCTGATCATTGGGGATTTGTCAAGACCTGAAAAAATGATCTCATTTGTAGCTTACATTGATATTATGATATTATGGGAGATATACCCCGAGTCCTATTTTTACCTTTATAAGCTTCTATCATAACATTCTTACTAATAACAGGCTTATTCTCCACATGTGTAGATCTCCGAAACCATAGTAAGTCATGGAACAGGTCTGTTCTATCAACTTTCATGATCCAAGGATCAAAGAAAGACAAAGTTGTAGGTTAATTAAAAATTCAAGTGAACTTCCCTTGGTATATTATTTGTTCTCAGGGCATATTGTTGAATCTATCTCTTTTCTACTCTTGCAAAAAGGTCTATCTTTTCAATAACTGAAGTAGGACAGTGATTAAATAGTCAGGGCATGGTCTAAGTCAAACAAGTGTGTTAAAAAACAACCCCAAACTTGGAATGATTAGCATATACATGTTTTATTTTCATTGTCATGCGGCTGAAATAACATTTTAAGATTCATATTGTGTTCATTATATTTTGTAGCATCAGCTAATAAAATAAAAATATACTTCTTTTGCCCAGACATTTTAGAATGATATGGTGTGGCAACCTCAGTCAGTAATTTTAAAGACTGCCACTTAGAAGAATAATGTTTGACTTCATCCTTTGTACTGCAAAGTCAAGAGGAACATAATTAGATTAGATGTTAATAACTCTTCATTGAGAGTATTTTGTGTGATCTTTAAGTACATGTTAAAATTAGGCCTACTTGCATTACATCTAATTGAATATTCTTCAAATTTAATGCATGGCTAGTATACTTACAAAGAATATTCATTCAAAAATATTTAGAGATAATTTAATTATCAAAATCAAATGATATGCAATCATGTAACTTTCCTGTTCAAAAATACCTAGACTCCTAAGCATGACATGAAGGGATATATATAAGAAAACTGATTTTAATTTTGGCATCGTTACTCATTACTTTTTCTCAATGCCTCCATCATTTCTCTTTAGGACTTCATTCTCCCCAGTGTGTCAAGGTTAATGGGGCACTATTAATTCAGGTGTCCTGTCTTTTTTCTTTAAGAGATACGCATGCAATTCAAAGCAAATTGGTCACATGCTTCCTCTCTGGAGTGTAAATCTTAATCAGCAAGTGAAGAGGGAGGAAAAGGTTTGAACTGATTCACTAAAGCATTAGCAGAGCTGGCCAAAGGCTTCTCCTTCGCTATCAGTTTCATTGCTTGATTCCAACTCTTTCTTGCATCTAGATTTCTAGCTCTTTTACTAATTGTTTTATTTATTTATTTTTATTTTATTGAATCACCATGTGGAAAGTTACAAAGTTCTCAGGCTTATGTCTCAGTTATACAATATTCAAACACCCATCCCTTCACCAGTGCCCATATTCCACCACCAAAAACCCCAGTATACCTCCCGCCCCCACCCCCCACCCCCAACTGCCTAACTGATGAATTTCACTTCATTTTCTCTTTACCTTGATTACAATCCATATTTCAACACAAAATTCACTATTGTTGTTGGAGTTTCCCCCCAAGAAAGACAGCCCTACTACCAAGGAAGCATTTGATAGTTTTCCATTGCTTAGAATGAAGAGATATGTAGTCCCACTCCTCCAAGTACATAACTCTTTTTTTTCCTTTTCCTTTTTTATTTTTCTTCTCATCCCCCTTCCCGCGCCTCATAATATGGTGAATGCCATGCCGCATTTCTCCCCGAAAATGGGAAACAACCAGGAAAGAGGGATATTTCCTCTTCTTGGCCGGCGTGGGGCTATGGCTTAGTTCACAGTCTAGAGAAATGGCTGCTACTTTGATTACCTTCAATATTTCAACAGAAAACTCACTGTTTTTGTTTGGAGTTTCCTCCCAAAGTCAGACCTCTTATAAGGGAACCATTTCACATTGCTGACAATTAAGAAATGTTAAGTTGCGGCCATGCAGTTTTGGAATTCTTTATAAAATCCAGGGAAAATTCTGCCAGAAATTGCATAGCCCAGCTCACAGTCCCAGTCCCAGTGCATTGCTGTAAGAAGCCGCCTTGGGTGCCAAAATGGGTTAGAAGACCTCTGGAATCAAAGTCTTTAGGAGCAGAGGGTCCCTAATTGGTTTTTTTTTTTTTTATTTCCAACATCCTGACAATAAATCCTATTTTGTTCAAACTGGTGTGAATGTCTGTTACTTGAAACTCAAGTTTTTTTTTTCTTCAAGTGGCAAGAAATCCTGAAGGACAGAACTTTCATGATGCGGCTGTTTCTGATCTTCCTCTGTCAGCACACGCCACATTCTCTATCGTTCAGTGGCTCTCAGGTTGAAGAGAGCACTCGAATAACCTGAATATCTCTCATTGCTATTTTTTGTTCTTGGATGGCACTCAGTGCTCAGGGGTTACTACTAGCTCTCTACTAAGAGATCATCACTCTTGGTGCTGCTGGGAGACCTACCATATGTGGTGCTGGGGACTGAACCCTGGCCGGACCACTGTACTGTCTTTGGTCCCTTCCCAGGAAATCTTAACACATTGGAGATGTCTAGGTCCCATCTGCAATGGCTCAGCTTGGAGCTGGCATTACTGCACCTATCTGGGAGCTCCCATGGACCAAACAGTGCTCTTTAGGGAGCACTGTTCTCTGCTTATTTCCCAGCACACACTTCCTTTTCGGGCAGGGAATCATCGTCCATGGAAGTGGGGCTGTCAGTTTGGATACAAAGATGGGCTGACCAAACCCCAAACCGTCGGACATCCAGAACTGCTCCTTTCCCGCATTCGCAGGGAAATAAACATGAAACGAAAACACTCTACTCCAACCATCATTGATTTGGTGATCCCTTCTCAATTCCAGCTGCCTTCTCTCCCAGCTCATGAGGCAGGCTTTCAACTATGGGGGAATATTTCTGGCCCTTGTGTCTACTGTCCTTTGGTGTCAGTCTCATATTATGTTATTTTATATTCCGCAAATGAGCAGAGAGTATGGGGGAAATTGTCTACCATAGAGGCGGGAGAAGGGTTGGAAAGGGGAGGGTACTGGAGACATTGGTGGTGGAGAATGTGCACTGGTGGAGGGATGGTGTTCAGTCGTAACATGACTGAAACTCAAATATGAAAGTTTTGTGACTGCATCTCACAGTGATTCACTTAAAAAAATAAATAAAAATAAAAATAAAACACTTTACTCCTCCCCTTTGTCTCCTACCCACAGGGCCCTTAGGAGACTTATTCAGTGGGTTGGTCAGTTTAGAGGCTCACTGACACGGAAGTAACTTTTGGATACAGAGAAAGGGAAGGTTAATGTTTTAGGCAGACATCAACAGATACAACTTTATTGAGATAAAAATGTCCTTGCTTTCTAAACAAGAGAGCTGGCGATGTGCATCCGGCGCTTACCTTGAGATCACCAGAAGAGAACATGCTGATGTAGCTGTTGACCATCTTAAACACAACGCCCCGGTCCATGAAAGTAAAGCAGCGCTAAAAGATAAAATGCTAAATTCAAATATTTACAAAAATGGAGGATATAGGATACTGAACTATCTTAGCAAAGACGATTAAGTACTTTGAACTTAAATATGTTAAATAAAGATGTGGAAAGTAAATACCTTGAAATCACACTTAACTATTTTGTGTTAGTTCCCTCCCCCCAAAAAAAACCATTAAAATATGTTTAAGCATTTATTTATATACAGTTACTAACCTCAGTACTGGATAGAGTATACACACCAGAAATAGCAAGCAATACTTATTACATCTTCTAAAACATCACCTGGCATTTCCCTGTAGAATTATAGTCCCTTTCTTTTTATGGAGAAATTTTTCTTTTATTTGATGATTTCTTTAACCCCTTAGTTTTACTATTATTTTATGTCTAAAATTTACATTATATATATATTACTATTTCCTTCCTAATTCTATACTATAGTTCCTTGGGTGGAGATTCTTTGCTATATATACAATATAGAGTAAAAACAGGAATGGTATAGACTGTCACTGGTCAATTTCTACACGGTCAATTATTCCCATCAAGGCAACTTGTATTTAAAAAGTGAAGGTCATTCTAGAGATTTCTATTATTGAGCTGTCTTCCTAAGTCTGTTGTCAAACTCTCTTCACTGTAATGGGAGTCTTGCGTTTGAAGGAAACGGGCAAGTGTTCCAAGCTGGCACAATACCTGATCTCTCTCCAAGAGAGCAGTGCCAACAGTAACCAGAGTCCAGTGACTTCTCTAGAAGGGTGTGCTTTTGGAAGCAGGGACAATATTCACTAGTGCAGTCCCTTGGCAAGACATGAGAACACATTGCTATCTAGAGGCTATTACTGTGTATACATTCATTCCATCCTTCCTCATGTATGTGGGCACACATACATAATACCTTAGAAGCTGGAGAGATAGTTCAATGGATCGGGCACTTGCCTTGCATGCAGTCAACCAGGGTTTAATCCTTGGTACCCCATAGAGTCCCCAGAGACTGCCAGGTGTGATCCCTGAATGTAAACCTGAGCACCAGAAGGTGTGATGCCCAAACAAAGCAAAGCAAAGAAATAAAAAAGAAAAATTCTCCTTAGGGGAACCACTTGGTATAAAGTGTTTCTTGTTCCAAGAGTTCAAGATGATCCATGCCCATGTTTTTCCCTTTCTTGGATCTTTCCTCATTTTCACTTAGGAATCTCTTCTTAAAAAAAGAGTGGCCACAGTTTCTGTTTTTTTTTTTTTTTTCTTTTTGGGTCACAGCCAGCAATGCTCAGGGATTACTCCTGGCTTTGCACTCAGGAATTAGTCCTGGCAGTGCTTGGGGGACCATATGGGATGTCGGGGATCGAACCCGGGTCGGCCGCGTGCAAGGCAAACGCCCTACCCACTGTGCTATCGCTCCAGCCCGGCCACAGTTTCTTTTTTTTTTTTTCCCCCACCCCCCACCTTTTTAAAATTTTTTTTTTTCTGGCCACAGTTTCTTGCTGTAGGAAGTTCATGAGTGGAAAGACTCCCACTGAAATACACTGGAGAGCAAACAAGAACTCTCTTTTCTAATAAATTTTACTTTTTTTTTTTGTCACTGATAATTTGCCTTTTTTGTCCCTGCTTTCCATTCTTTGTTTTCTTGAGCATTTTTCATGTACCTATACACCACACTCCCTCAAATATATTTTTCATTTTCAATATAAATTAACTTTTCTCAGTAACTAAGTCTCCACTCAGTAAAAAGCAGGTGGTCCTGCAATTTAAAGAATCCTGCAATTTAGAGGAAAAAAAAAGTAGTGAGAAGACACAGACATCACAGACATAAAAGATGTTCAGTTATAAAGTGGGGAGGGAGGAAAAAGAGGAAAGAGTCTTTTGCATATTGTTTGAGTTCTCAGTAGGGGTGGAAAACACCTCCAGGCTTCCCAGCTTGGAGAGGAAGCCTCCATGGGTTTTATTCTAAATGTCCCCATTAGGGAGTTCTTTCCCTAAACATCCTCTGTTGTCTTTTTCTGAGGCAAAAATGTAAGTTAATTATGTATTAACCTACAGATAGAGAGAGAAGAAAAATCAGGGAAATGTACATGGTTTTTGATCCAATTGTTACAAAAAATTACTTCCTCATGACATTGAAGTAAAAGAAGGCATATTCTAGCCAGATCCTTTATTTTTTCCCCCTAGTTTAGTGTCCTTATTTATTTAAATTTTATTTAGGGTTTTTTTTTTTTTTTGGCTTTTTGGGTCACACCCAGCGATGCTCAGGGCTGACTCCTGGCTCTGCACTCAGGAATCACTCCTGGTGGTGCTCTGGGGACCATATTGGATGCTGGGAATCAAACCCAGGTCAGCCGTGTGCAAGGCAAACGCCCTACACGCTGAACTATTGCTCCAGCCCCTAAATTTTACTTAGTTTTATAGAATCACTGTGAGATGCAGTTACAAAGCCGCTCATGGTTGTGTTTCAGTTATTCAATACTCCAACACCCATCCCACCACCAGTGTAATTTGCCAAAACGATTGTCTCCAGTTTCCCTCCCATGGGCACCCCCCTCCACTTCACCCCCACCCCAGCCTGCCTCCAGTCCACACGAGATATAGATACACAGGTATCTTTGTTCTCAGGGAAAAACATGGGAACAATGATGGTGCCACACTCTATTTCAGGTGCTAAATTCAAATGATGATGATGAACTCGTAGGAACTGATCTCTAATGTAATATTAATGACTAAGAGAGGTAAAAGTCATTTGAAGCAACAACAGAAGTATTGTTAGATTTCTGAGAATGTAACACCAGTGGGAGGAAGCAATGTAGGGCATAGAAAGTTGGGCAAAGGATTATCAATTCGCAGGCATTGTGCCAACTGACTAGGTTTTATTTTACTTGAATAAATTAGTTTACTTCCCCTTTAACTTTTTCCTCTCCTAGTTCATATGATTCATCTAATAAATTTCACAGAGTATATTAAAAATTTTCCTATGATAAACTACTACTAGTAAAGCTCAATTTGAAAACAGTGTTATGTGATGAACTTTCAAAATGCGCCATATACTAAACCAGTATCTTTCCCTATAAACTTAATATTTAAATATTTCTTTCAAGGAAAAATATATTTATTACCATATGCACAGAGAATTTAAGCCAAGAAGGGTAGATGGAGGTCTTTTTAAGAGACTTTCTAATTCATTATATATTAAATTTTTTCAATATGGGGAAGAATATAATATTTCTTTGAACATATTTTGATTAAAAATTGGGCAATATGGGGATGGAGCGATAGCACAGCGAGTAGGGTGTTTGCCTTGCACGTGGCTGACCCGGGTTCAATTCCCAGCATCCCATAAGGTCCCCTGAGCACCGCCAGGAGTGATTCTTGAGTGCATGAGCCGGGAGTAACCCCTGTGCATTGTCAGGTGTGACCCAAAAAGAAAAAAAAAATTGGGCAATATACAATTGGGCAATCTCCTCTCACTTCCTCTGTATTAAATGCTTCAAATAAATTACTAGCAGAGTAATAAATATAGCAGACAGGAATAAATTGGTCCTAATTAATTAATTAATTGGTATTAATGCAAGCCTAGCCTCAGGCATGAATGAAGTCCCACAGAACCCAGATAATGGGGAACTTTGTGACCTTGGACTCTGGCCTCAATGGGACCTGGAAGCAGAGATCCTCTGCCTGCTATCCCCCCAATCTCTGGTGACCCAGGGATCACACCCATAAACCACACCCTGCCACACCCTGTCGGCACCAGATAATCTCATTGGCCACCCTCCAGATCTCAATGGCCGCTCCTCCAAGACAGGAGTATAAATTATGCCCCCAGAGCCATGCCACGGGACCTCACGCCAGTCTGTTTTCACTCCGAGCACCCCAGAGGGGGGTGGGTGAGAACCCTCTCACCACAAGGGACCCAGAAGTATATATATACACACCTTGGGGTGAGAGAACCTGGCAAACTACCAAGAGTATCCTGCCCTCACAGCAGAGCCTGGCAAGCTACCCATGGCTTATTCGATATGCCAAAAACAGTAACGATAGGTCTCATTCCCCTGACCCTGAAAGAGCCTCCAATCATTGGGAAAGAAGAGTAAGGAGAGACTGCTAAAATCTCAGGGCTTGGAGGAATAGAGACGTTACTGTCACCTGCTCAAGTAAATCGACGAATGAGGGGATGACAGTGATACAGTGATACAGTGAATGAAAGCAATATTTTGTCCTTTACCTTCTATTCCTCTTAATCCTGACTAGCTCTCTCCATTTTTGGAAACAAGAAACTCAAGAATTAGAGATAAACAGTGAATACAAAAATAGATTCAAATAGAGTGATGATTTGGAAAAATGTTTAATACATTATAAAAGAATCAGGATAAATTAAAAACATATCAAAGATAACTAAAACAAATATTACATCACTCCCCAAAATCTCTTAACTGTGTGCTACTTGTATTTATTTATAAATTCTCACATCTATGTAGTGTGATCTGGTGTTACCATGAAGTAACAAGAAAAGCAGCTTCATCTAAACTACAGTGTAGGACAAAAGAAGGAAGAGAGGAAAATGGTGTCTTCCTACTTGACTGAATAATCAATTAAATCATAAACCATGATTCTATGTTAGTTTTTGTTTATTTTTGTATCTTCCTTCAATATATATACATATATATTGATTTCTGAAACATGTACATATTTACTTGAAATATATATATTATTAAGTAGTTTTCCAAGAGCTTTGTTACTAGTTCCTTTGAAATAATTAGTGCACAGTATTTTTATCATCTAAAAAAAAGAGTCTGGAACAAACATAACAAAAACGATAAATTTCTAAAAGTTTCCTAAAGTGGTTATTTGACCTCTAGGTGTATATATATATATTTATATTGATTTTTGAAAATACATGTACATATGCTGGAAATATACATTAAGTAGTTGTTCAAGAGCTTCACTGATAATTCCTTTGTGTAATTAGGGCACAATATTTTTATCATCTAAAAAGAATGATTCTTGGGGCTGGAGCGCTAGTACAGCGGGTAGGGTGTTTGCTCTGCACGCGGCCGACCCAGGTTCGATTTCCAGCATCCTATTTGGTCCCCTGAGCACCGCCAGGGGTAATTCCTGAGTGCAGATCCAGGAGTAACCCCTGTGCTTCGCCGGGTGTGACCCAAAAAGCAAAATAAATAAATAAATAAAATACAAAGATTCTAGAAGAAATATAACAAAAATGCAAAATTTCCAAAAGTTTCCTAAAGTGGCTATTTGACGTCACTATTAGAACTACAGCCAATCCACAACATCACTTAAGGGATGAAATGCCTAAGAGAATAATATTGCCACAGTACACATCCTTCTTTAAAAATTTTATTTTTATCTTTTAAAATATTTAGAAGTACAATGATTTGACTCTACTCAAATAGATACTTTTATGTGACCTTTGTTTTGAGAGACTCCAAACTGGAAAAAAATTAAGAAGTGTTTCAAGCTGGGAAGTTGTGCAGATAAAAGTGTTCATCTAAGAGTGCTATCATACAGGAAGGCGGGGATCGATGGGCATTTGGAACATCTCACATCTGCTCTCAAGAGGGGCTTGCCCGGAACTGCGACCTTTTTAAAAATTGAAGCCCCAGGATTTACAATACTGTTAATGATAGAGTTTCATGAGGACAGCGTGCACACTTCCCTCCGTCTCAGTCTCAGAGTCCTCTCCCGCTCCCTCCCCCCTCCCCTCTCCCCACCCCCTCACCCCACACACACTCTTGGTAAGGCCAGGACTGTAAACCAGTTTTCAGGTTTCACGATCTTTGACCATTTATTTGTCCCATGTTGTGTCTCTTTATATCACTCATGAGAGAGATTAATCTGTGATTTTTTTTTCTTTTTGGGTCACACCGGGGATGCACAGGGGTTACTCCTGGCTCTGCACTCAGGAACCACCCCTGGTGGTGCACAGAGGATCATATGGGATGCTGGGAATCGAGCCAGGGTCTGCCTTGTACAAGACAAACACCCTACCCATTGTGCTATTGCTCCAGCCCCTTAATCTGTGATTTTGCACCAAACTATACCTTAAGAAATCTGGCGACACTGTGGTTGGCCCTCTTTGTTTCTTCAAGTGCGTCTTTGTATTTCCAAATCACGTGGTCGGACAGAACCATTACAAGATTGTCCAGTTCGTTTTGGTAAGACTCTGGAAATCTTTGAGCCCTAGAAAGCTAAAGAAAGAAAGAATGGATTATTTATTTATTATATAACGTGTGAAATGCCAGAAGCATGAAAAAAAAGTAGAAAGACTTCATGTTCTATATCTTCAAACAAAAAGAATTCCTTTGAAAGCCTGAAAGCCTGAAGATTGAAGTTTTTTCCATTTCAAGGTCATGTTGTCCATCATTGTAATTTAATGTTTCCTTTTATTTTCACCATCTCCCCCACCCATTTTCATTAAATTATAACATGTATTAACTACAAATTATTCAAACAACATAGACAGGTACAAAGCAGAATGAGTGCGTTTCCTCTGATGTTAACATCTTAATTACCCTCCATTCTCCTTTAGAGAAATCTGTTAATGGTTTAGTGAATATTATTCTAGAATTTTAGACAGATTGATTCTTTATTTAGCTTAATTTTTGACTTAGAAACTATGATTCTCCCAATGAATGGCTATGGGAATTTAAGGAATGAATATAGTTTATGGAATGTAAATATTTGTTTGAAATGTCCCAGAAGTGGTGAATCCCAGGTAATATTGATTCCATATTGTATGACCGTGACATTGCATAACCCAATGAATAAAGTCTCTTAAACCCCCAGACCACCCTGAGGCACAGGAATCAATTTTGTTTGAACTCTTGCACATGAAAGGAACATTTCAGAGAGCAAGGCTTTTTCCATCCCAGACTTCATGTTTTGAATTTAAACAGGCTGTTTGCATGAAATAGGATTCATTTATCTTTACAAGTTGGCCTAAACATTAGATTCCATTTTTACTACAGATGGAATTTGGAGCTACACTGAATCATATATTTCTAAAATGCTATGCACCCAAGCTTTGCTGCAAGAATAAAAACCATAGAGGTTAGTATACAGGAGTTTCACAGAGCAAACAAGATATAGCAGTGGGATACGTATGTTGGCTTGGCTGAACTTCTAAGGATTTTTTTCAGCCAATTTTCCAGCATCTCATTGTAGGAGCAATTTGAAGATTGCATGGTTATTCTCCTTTTACAC
Source organism: Sorex araneus (assembly GCF_027595985.1). Lineage (NCBI taxonomy): Eukaryota > Metazoa > Chordata > Mammalia > Eulipotyphla > Soricidae > Sorex > Sorex araneus. The sequence continues at coordinate 258,279,344 of NC_073313.1, forward strand.
ATATTAAAAGTTTATTGTAGAAATCAAATTAAATAGCAAATAACCCAACTGATTTAATCACATTATTTTCCCTTTCTTCATATACTCTGCAAAAACTTAAATTATTCTCTTGTAATTGAAAGAAACTATAGTTTTATTTTTTTAAAAATGAAGTATGTATTTAAAGTCTTTTTATTTTGTTCTAGACTTTCTTCTAGACTTCTCTTTCTGACCTCCTCTTAATCCTAGCCTGCAGACGGCAACTACACGATACTCTTAATGGTCTTTTGCAAACCTGTCCAAAAGTGAGGGCATTTCTTCACCACAGATTTTGGATTTGACTGCAGAAAGGGGGGAGGGTTAGTGAGGTAACATCATGATTTGATCCTTGGTTGTAGGCGGGAGCAGACTGGAAGGTGTTATGGTCATTGGTCATGAGGAACGGGTCTGCATTCAGGGGATGAATTTTAGGACTTTGGAATTTTTGTTGAAACAAGAAACTGGTGGAAAACAGAAAGATTTCCTGGCCGAATGTGCCTTTGATTACAGAGCTAAGTACTAAGAAGAGGCCCACATTTCTTCATCAACAGGAACTCACTATGGTCACGATGGCAGGGGCCTACACAGGTGGGCCTGCCTCTTGAGAATTAAAGGAGACATCTTTCATGACTTCTTCAACTCCCATCCCACTTACACCTGGATGAAAGTGATGCCTTTAATTGTGGAGCAAGCTATTCATTTCATAGGAAAGAAGAAAAGAAAGAAAAAAAGGAAAGAAAGAAAAGAACAAAAGAGAGAGAGAGATGCATCTAACTTGGGTCAATTTATTGCAAATGTTTTGGAGTCAAATGATGCTTTGGCTCCTTTCTTATTGTGGTAAATAGAAACGGTTAGAGAACTGGAATGAGAAATCCAGAAGGAAGCTGGGCAGTGGCAGTTGCTTTTGAAGGGGGCTATGAGAAGGAAGCTTAGTAAAGATCGAATGCTCCTATTGCCCAAGATGAGTCCTTAATTCTTTTATTATTTGTTTTGGGGACATACCTTGGTGCTCTGGGACTACTCACAGCTCTGTGCCTAGAAATCACCCCTGGCAGGACTCAGGGGACCATTTACATTGCTCGACCATATGCATTGAGTCTGGGGTTAACTGCATGCAAGGCAAGTGCCCTATCCACTGTAACATCTTCCTAGAGCCAAGAACTTTCATTATTAGCCTATCTGTAAGGGTGTGCAGTTACCTTGCTGTTCAAGCAGATAAAGAAAGCAGACCGCTTCTCAGTTCAATCCATTCTTTTTACAGATGGGAAAACCGACTCTAAGGTGTTAAATACCCTGGCTTTTTTTTTCTTTCTCTTTTTAAATAAATCATCTGACATGTAGGTGACAGAGAAAGAATTGCACTGGTGACATTTACTAACTTGTCAGAGTTTAATGACAGAGAGATAGGAACAAGTCTTATCTTCAGTTTAAATTTTCTCTTCCACCCAGACTAGAGGCTCTTATCTCTGGAAGCAAAAGACCAGATATTGCTGAAAAGCAAACACAAGATTAAGAACTAAGAACTAAGAGTTAAGGGACTCCAAAGCTGATTACATGCCAAAACAAGGGAGCTCTGTTGGTCATTGGCCAGGAACAATGGGCGGGAAAGAACCTGGGGCACTAATCTTGGATGGGACATCTGGGTGCATGACACGAAGATGGTGACTCTGAACCTCTGAACCCTCAGGCTAACAAATGTCCTATTCTTCCATCTGAAGAATTGGCACTTCTCCCAGACAGGAATATATTACAAAGGTCACTTCTTTCAAGGCATTAACAAAACTTATAAAAAATATTTTAGGAATTGTGGTTTATAATACACCAATCAAAGGTTTTTGTGCAGAAACCATCCTAGCACCCAACCTCCACCAAGGTATCTAGTTCCTTCCACCATTGTCCTGGTGTTCCCCTCACCCCATCCCAATCTTATCCCTTCCCTCCAGCTCTTGCCACAGCAAACTTACGACTGAAGACCAGTACTCAACTGAGGTTATCTTTGGGCAATTGTCATTTACTTCCAAGGTATTTTAGATACCACTTATGGGGGAAATCATTCTGTTCCTCTCCTTCTGCCTAACTTTACTCAACACGATAATCTCTAGACCCAGCCACATAGTCCAAATGGAATGATTTCATCTTTTATCAGAGCCTAATAGATTACACTGTGTATGTGTACCACCATTTCCCTATCCTGCTATCTGCTCTTGGACACCTGGGCTCTTTCCAGATACACATGTGGCTATTGTGTTGCAATGAACATAGGAGTGCAAATGTCTTTTATGAATAGGGCTTTTGGTTTCTTGGGTAGATGACCAGAAGTGGAGTTGTTGGGTCAAATGGAAGCTCTATTCCTAGTTTTTTGAGAAGTGTCAAAAGACTGGACCAGTAAATATTCCCACCAGCAGTCAATGAAGGTCCCTTTTCCCCACATCCTTGCCAATAGCCTTTTATTTTATTTTTTTTATAAAATAAATATAACACCGTGATAATCATTATATATCATGATATAGAATCATACATTATGCTATCATGTAAATTTTCATCTTGTAAAGTACTATTCTCCTCTCAGAGAGCCCGGCAAGCTACCAAGAGTATCGTGCCTACAGGGCAGAGCCTGGCAAGCTATCTGTGGTATATTGGATATGCCAAAAACAGTAACAATAAGTCTCACAATGAGAGACGTTACTGGTGCCTTGAGGATTTGCTCGAGCAAACCGATGAGCAACGGGATGACAGTGACAGTGACAGTAAAGTATAGTACCTTATGATGATAATTTTTTTTAATTCACTCACCATGAGATACACAGTAACAAAACTGTCCATAATTGACTTTCTGTCATAGAATGTTCCAGTACCCATCCACAGTGTACATTTCACATTACCAATGTCTTCAGTTTCCCTCTATCAGTTTCCCTCTATCACCACCCCATCCCCATTTCCCATCCCTGCCTCAGCCTGTCTCTATGGCAGGCACCTTTCTTCTCTCTCTCTCTCTCCCCACCGCCCTTCTGGGCATTATGGTTTGTGATACAGGGACCGACAGATTATCTTGTATATCACTTTACCTATTTTCAGCATTCAGTGAACAACTATCATTGTCACAGTGGTCCCTTTTAATTCTATATACTCTCTCCCTGTCCTTCCAATGGCCTTTTAAAGCTGTCCTTCCTCTGCTACTCGGAACGAGGGGGGAGGTGTGTGTGTGGGGGGGGGGGAGGTTAAGACCTATTTAACTATGGGGTGAACTTTCTGGATCTCATAAAATTAAAAAGAAGTATACTCAAATGAGCTGTAAAAATTAGCTTAAATGTTCCAGCATGAACCATGAAAGCTCACTAGTTGCTGAAGGTGGTTACTCAAGGGGTCCTGAATTTCAGAGTGGACAAATTAAAATTCACAAACATGGTATGCTTTACCAGAGTATAGGACTAAACAAGACCCTAAAAATGGATCATCTTCTAAAGTGGCTGTTAGAATTCTGGAGAGATTCCATTTGAAGCTTCATGGAAATAGCTGAATTGCCTTGGCAAATGCTAGAAGAAGGAATAGAGAGATGGAGGGACATGGGCACGACAAACAGATTCATGGGTGACAAAAGATCAAGTTGTCTGGCAATATCCAGGACGTCAAAAAGGTGCTGGGACCAACATGCTAAGACATCAAGAGGGGTTTCTGTTCCAAAGAAGGACTGTCGGTCACAGAGCTGGCTCAACAGTAATTACGAGATGATGATCACAAAAATAACACAAAAATTCCAGTGTTGGATTCAGCTCAAGGAACTAGGGAATTGTGGCCACCATAACTCTGGTGGATGAAAAGCATTTCAGGTGACGAGACTGGGAGAGGATTGAAGAACTAGTTGGAAACTGAGATCTCTAGGATGTTGGCAACCAAAAGGACAATATGCCACGGAGGTGAGAACACAAATCGAGAGATGAAGATGCTAATTCCAATAAACAGTGAGGATTCCTTTCTCTGTTTTTTTTTGACCTGAGTCAGTTATCTCTTCCAGCATACACAATCTGCACAGAGGTAAGGGTCCCTCAGTAGAGTTCCTGCAATATTTAGTAATTTTTGTTTATTTGTTTGTTTTTGGGTCACACTAAGCTGTGCTTGGGCATTACACCTGTTTCTGCCCTCAGGGATAACTCCTGGTGATGCTCAGGGGAACCAGTTAGGGTTCTTGGTATCAAATCCAGGTTGGCTGCATGTAAGGCAACTGCATTACCTGCTGTACTACCTCTCAGCTGTACTACCTCTCAGCCCAAAATACACCATAAATAACTCAGCTATCTTCTGAAAAAATCAGTAATTTACTCAAGTATGGCTCTAGGAAGAGAGAAATCCTTAGATATTTCAAGTATTATTGAATACAAGATCTGGTTAGCAAGATTTCTAGGGGCTAAGGCATTATCATATTCAGTTACAGTAGACTTTATAAAGATTGATAAAAATATGGCACAGTTCTGTTAACAATAGGTCTATTGAGGTCAGAGTTCCACTCGGTAGTTATCTACCTGGTGCAAATGTCTAATTTGCATTGCCGTTATTGACATCTGGAATAATCTCACACTGGGTAGTTATCTGTTAGTGGAGAAAGTCAAGCAGCTGCCATAGACACTGACCTTCTCCACCGAGAGCATAAATGAAGGACTATGCTACTAATCACCTCCGTCTCCACCTCATGCAATCTTCTTCTGATTAATGATTGAAGGGCAAGAGGCAGTGTTAGGGATCCCCCCCTAGCTGATCCACAGAAGGAACGGTCAGAAATAAATGTGCAACTCAAGTGATCTATTTGGGTGCCTTTCACTCAATTTGATGAGTTTTTCACTGAATTCAATGCAAAATTCACTCAGGCCAAACTAAAAATGGTTTGAATGTGATTTCCCGTATAGTAGGCATCTCTGGACCCCTCAAGGGTGAGGGTTACATCACAGGAAAACCACCCATTACGTCTGAATTGCTGGTGTAGGGGACGGGGTATCTACAAGACATAGCAGAGGTGGGAAATGATGAAAACTATCTGGAGCCCCTATACCATTTGCCGTAACAGAGGCTACAGTTAACCCTACACTCCTCTCTCTTTGAAGTTTTCATCCATGGAAACTCTGGATGAGCCAAGTCAGAAGCATGTGTGAATGAATGAATGGGTGAATGAATGGGTGCTGAAACCGTGAGCCATGGATATGCACAGTTCAGATGTTCCTTCAAGATAAAATCTACTGAAGGGAATTTAATAGTTGCGGAATCTTCAGAATCCACTCAAATGGTCATTCCAAGGCTGCTTTCTACCATGGTTGCTCTGATGAACTGAGCATGCAGAGATTCTAATGCCAGATTATCTGATTTATGAAGAACTCTTCCAGTGAGTATTTGCTGCTTTCAGACTGTCCAGTGGCTCTGCTAATATTTTCTCACAAGGACCATTTTAAACAGTCTTCTTTCTTTCCCATTTTTTTTCCCCATCGGGGTCAAACTTTCTTTCTCATTTGTGGGTCCCTCTGATCCTCCATAGCCAACTGCACTTCTAATTGTGCCCTGGCATCTGCATCTGAAGACCCTGTACTGACACACATAATTACTTCTCCCACTTAAAAAAGAAATTAGCATAAGTGGCTAAGGTACACAGTCAATAAAAAATAAAAATTGATGATGCACATTCATTAGCATAATTATTAGGTAATATTCCATGCTCCTACCTGAATTTTATTTGTATCAATCAGGTGCTGTGCCATTGATTTTAGGATAATTGCAAAAAAGAACCAGGAGTGCTGTTAGGGAAAGAAAAGACAACAAAGAACTTATTATACTATGATCAAAGAATGCTAATGATGTTCTTTACAGTGCGTGATAGTATCTTCATCTTAACATGTATTATTCGTGCAAGACTACCTTCTCCATTATGTTATTGTGACATTTCCAACAGGAAATGTAAATGCCAAAATCTCAGTTCCTTCATCATCTCAAAGGGCATTTATACTAAATCAAGATACTTATTTACTTTATATGGCTTATGAGACAGTACTTTATAAAATATTGATTTAGGGGGTGCTTTCTTGCTTGAAATATTAAGCAAAACTAAGACCAATCTTTCATATTAAACTATATATAATAGAAGTAGGGCTCTTAGCACTTTCAGACCTAGAGTAGAAACAAAATAACTTAAATCTGCTATTCTCATATCATTTCTTATGAAAAGTGCAGTTGAGGAAGACAAAGCTTATATCAGGATGGAGGTCCCTCTTTCTTAGGTCTAAGAATCATATTCAGATATAAAAATATGTTGTACACGTACATTTTGAAGAATATACCATCTAATCTTATCTGTCATCAAACTTCATATACACCAAATTCCTCCATTTATATTCCCCTGGGTTCCCAATTTCACTCAACATGTTGTAGTTGTGGGGATTATTTATGTTGGGTCCTGTAGTTGGGAGTTCTGTATTGTCTATGACTCATACATATAATCACAATTTATACCTGTTTTATTGTTTAAGGACATTTGAATTTCATTAGATTTTAGTTTGAAATAAATTCTGCAGCTAAGAACTTCTGAGCACAGATAGTTCTAACCCTAAAGACTGACCAAGAAGAAAAAGAGAGAAGGTTTGAGTTCTAAGGAGGACATGGGCTTCCTACTGGAAAGTTTTCACAGTCAAAAGTGATTTCTTGTGATTAAATTCATGTTGGAAATACTGAATTAATAAAAGGTTCGCTCCTTAACCTCCCCCTTCCTCTATCTTGTCCCAAATACATTTAAAACTACGCTGTCATGTATTATAACATTTGTCTCTTCAACTGTCATCTACTTATCTCTATTCCTCAGCTCAGACTTTTTTCCACTATTTGCCTTTACCTACCAGGATTAATCAGAGTTTTGTCTTTGCTTATCTGACAGCAGCAGTGGCCTTCCCTCTTTTCTGGTGTGTATAGGCACTGAACACTCTCTTTAATATTTGCATAGGTAGGTCATTGCTGCCTCTCCTGCAACCCACACACTAGACAAAGGGGCCATTTGCAGAAATATCCCCTAAAGACATGTTTTTCTCCAAGCTCTATTCAGTGCAAAACTTATTCTGAACCCTCAATAGATCCAGGTGCTCTTAATTTCAGGACATGTTTTTGTTGTTGTTGTTCTAAACTCCTCCTACCTTCCAAAGTACCATAATTACTTTTATATTATGACGGACATTAATTTGTGCTATAATCCCCCAGTAGAATGAAAGCACTCAAAGGGGAAGGATCCTTCTTTCATTCTGAGACATGCCATAGGCCAATGAAGGTGCCTGTCATCTACAGGCTCAGCCCTCTCATCTGAATCATCCAAATGAGTGTGCTTTGAAGGGCCACGTAAGCAAACACGCTGCGTGGCCAAGAATAGTTTGATACTCGAGAACTTGTGTTGCCCTTGATGAATATAGTCTTCTCTACTGGCTCTTTACTTATCAATCATTCCTCTGTCAAGTCATGCTACAGATTTACTTTAACCAGAGTCCACATTCAAGAGTGTTTGAGAAATCTGGGGTTATAACCTTTTTCATGAAAAATTTCTTGCCATCTCTTCTGCATGTTCCTACACAATGCCTGCCTTTAGACTTTTGAAAGAGGGTCAAAGAGTTGCTGTCTCTTCGCTTTGACTTGTGGTCAAGAATCCTTTCATTGTGATTTTCTCTTGCTCTGTCTATAATTCAGAGGGCTTTACCGATGCTTAACATTTTAGAATCTTCAAGAAAATTTGCAATCATCACTGACTTTGCTTTCAGGCCAAAGTTTTCAGGCCAAAGGATCTAACTTGAGTCTATTCCTCTGATTTAGAGCTCTTATGCTACATTGTGTGTGTGTGTGTGTGTGTGTGTGTGTGTATGTGGTCATATTTGTACTCCTGGCTTGACACTCAGGGATCATTTCCAGTGTGCTTGGGGCACTAGATGCAGTAGTGGGGACTGAACTTGACTTGGTCACATGCAATTGTGGCCACACCCACAATACTATCTCTCCAGCACCATTGCTACTTTTCCATATAGACTAGAGTTTTAGTGTGTTTCATATTCTAGAAACCCTAGGAGAAATAAGCTACGAAAGCCAATGAATTCTGACACCTTCTGGGGTGAGAGCGAGTCCTCCCAAGTACCAATAATTACAGGAGCACCGTTAAAATTCTTACCTTCAAGACGTGCTTAACTGTCGTCGACTCATTGGATTTCAAAAGACCAGTCACATTTTTAGCCAGTTCCTCGTGGATCGTCCTATCTTTGCATGTCCTGGTCTTGAACACAAACTGAAGAAGACCCCAAAGGCAAAAAATCAAACCCCTTATAAACATCACCACTTTGAAAATGTCCTCCAACAAAGAGCTCTCATATCTCAAAATTATCCTCTCATGCCAGATTTTGTTATGAAATAAATAATGGTTTGATGATGAGACTATCACACTCCTGCCTCTAGGTAGGGCTTTGGCACTAGGTGGGGCCTCGCTCTCCTAAACTCTCCTGAAACTTTTGGTTTGTAGGAGCCATAAGAATGGGAGAGAAATTTGGCAGATTCAAGGCAATATCGGGGGCTTTGACCCACCTACTCAGGACACATTCCCCTTCTTCCTTCCACTGGGACCAGGTGGCATGGTAGCAATTCTTCATCCTGAAAGTGTAGAGCACCCACTCAAATAGCCAAGTGAGGAAGTTGATGCCTTCCAGAGGCCAGTAGGAGAGCTGCCCTCAAGCCCAGGGTCTTCCCATGTCATGCTTGGACCCTCATGGACATTGGCTATCCCATTTTTTCTTCCCTTAATAGATTGGTTTTGACATGCACCAGTGAGTACCTGCCATGATTTGATTTTTGAGCAGTTCCTCGTGTATATCAAGAATATCAGTATCAGTTTGTGAGATGACTTTACTTAGAAGTTGGGTTTGCTTCGAGAAAGGCCACTGAATTTTAATAGTCACAGTTCACTATAATCTATAATGAAAGCAAGAAACTAGTTCTGTGCAGGGGTATGCTCGGATGTGGAGCAGTAAGTATTGCTTTGAACTTTGTAACGTGTCGTCACCAAGTCATGCCAATGGGGCCTGACTTTTCCAAGTTCATCCCGAAGGAGAGACAACCCTAATAAAAGCATGAAACTAGCTGAGATCCAGAGCAATGCAATTTCCTTCCCTCTTTACGGATGAGAATTCCTCTGAGAACAATGCCATCAACTCTCTAATCTCACGCACTGTTATTTAGCTACAAGAACATTTCAACTAGCTCTGAAGCCTTATTTTTAAAAATTAGCTAGAAGATGCCAGAAACTTAAATTGATGCAATACTTGGTTTTTGATTAGACTGGCTATAGACATTTTGGAAAAAAAAAAACTCACAGTGTCGGTGTGAACTTTGGATATTGTAGATGGGGTGAGTTAGCAACATTTAGCACCATTGAACCTGAAATGGTGTTTCATTTATTTCTGAATAAATGCAAATTTTACAATGACTATCTCATCTTTAAAGGACATAAAAATATATTGATATCAGCCCACCCATTTAGATTATAATACCCAGTGAGGCTTAAATATTTTGGAGTTGAGAGATAATTTTTTCCTATTAAAAATAAAAAAAATCAGATTCCTTGATTAAATTCAGGATGCTCCATATATGGCAAGGGGAGTCCAGTCACAGAGAAATGTAAGTGGCTGGTTATCTGGTCCAGCTAATTTCACTTCACAAAGAGGAAAATGAGGCTTAGAGAGACTGCTTGTTTTGGTTTACTGTTTGACTGGAACCAAGTTTCCCTCTTGCCAACTCAGTGCTCTTTTCTGAGTAAAGCATCAGTTGATCATGTTTACTTGCCATTTGTAAGATAAAACATCTAGAAATAATTGCCAACTTGACATTTTTCAAAGGTGCATATGGACCACTAAAGAAAATACACCAGGAAACTCGTGTGTTACAAAATTGGGGCTTTTATGAGGATATTTATAACACCCTGGTTAAAAATGAAGACCACAACAAATGTAGTCGCCAAACAGATCTGCAAGGACAGCAGAGACAGTTTCTGACAATGGTTCACTAAGAAAAGTTCTCAAAAGAAGTATAAAATAGTCACATCACCAGTGGTGTTGTTAATGCATTTTTCAATGAGTAAACTAGATCAAGGTAAATAATGCTTACATTACAATGGAGATGCCCCATTATAATTTGGATCAGGGAATATATATTTTTTGTCTTAGCCCCAGTAGAGATGGAAATGGAAAATTGGGGTGATCATTGAGAGGGTAAAAGTTCTGTTGATCATTCTGGTGAATGATACATTGATTTGTACTCACGGTGTAAAACATAAAACAAATTGAAAAGACATTTGTAGTTGGAATGGGATTTCTGTAATTGAAATGTAGATATTTCTTGGTTAAATTACATGGAAAAATTGATATAAAAATGTTGGCATTTGATTATTTGACTAATTTTTATTTATTTATTGGATTTACAGGGGCTGGTGAGATAGCACAGTGAGTGGGTAGGGCGTTTGCCTTGCACGAGACCGACCCGGGTCGACTCCTCCGTCCCTTTCGGAGAGCCCAGCAAGCTACCAAGAGTATCCTGAGTGCACGGCAGAGCCTGGTAAGCTCCCCACGGCGTATTCGATATGCCAAAAACAGTAACAACAAGTCTCACAATGGAGACATTACTGGTGCCCGCTTGAGCAAATTGATGAGCAATGGGATGACAGTGACAGTGATTGTATTTGCCAAGCAATGCTCTGGAGGCCTGGGGGACAAGGATAAAGTGCTAATTGGCCATTAGTGCTGGGGAGACACGAATTACAGCTGGTGGTACTTGGGAGACCAGGAGATACTGGGGATCATACTTAGAGTCTGTCACATGAAAGAATCTCCAGCCCTCTGAGCTACCTCCAGGGTCTCTATGTGAGCTATTTTAAAATAGCTCATATAGAGGCACAAACTCATACTTAGTTATTTGGGAGTTTTATATACCGTTTATTACAAGTAAAAGCTGTACAGACAGAAAAATGCAATGACAAAAAACCTCAACTGATAGTAATTCAAAGCTTCATTTCATAATAAAATTTCTATTTCCTTTCACAGGAGTTTTTTTTTAATTTTACAAATTTCTAGAATGACAGCCACCTCCCCATTCTTCTCGAAGCACCTTTCTAAACATCTGAAATATATGGCTTTATGTCTATCCAATGTGCTAATGACACATATTCTATTAGTTAAAAAGGTCCATGCTTCCAAAAAAGATTTAGCCTAGAGAAAAATAGAATAGCCTCTCTATGTGTGATAAAGTAGTCTAAATTATTTTAAGGACATCAGAATGGGTTCATTCATTTAGGAAGGTAGCACTTTGGCAAGGAACTTTAATGAGTAAACAACACCCCAAGTTCATTGGCACTAACTCACAACTGGAAATGAGAACAGACACATGTCTGAACGAGACGACACAGGACACTGGCAAAAGCGGTGCACGCTAATGGGATGGGCTGGTGTTGCATGCTAGAGGAGAAAGGACTTAACATACCAGAGGCAGGTACAAATACACAGTAACTGGGAAAATGAAATAATGCCTGAGAAAACAATAAGAAGAGCTAAGAAAACATTGCAGAAGAAACACAGAACATTCAACACACCATAGGGGGAAAAAAACTTTCATAAATTTATACAGGATTTTCACATCATTGCAAGTGAACAGCAAAAGTGCAGTGTTTTCATTTCCTCCTCTGTCTGTGCTCTCCACAGGGAGAGTCATTTGCACACGTACACATTATTGATACACTCAAAAGGTACATCCAGCCCATGATGCAGAAATGAATTCTAAGTAGCTCATGGGGATGCTTGATATTGCCGTGCGGGCACCACCCACTTAGAGGGGGCGACTTCCCAGGTTCCACAGACAGCAAGGGAGACAAACCACAGAGAGCGAAGGGATGTGATTCATTCCCCAGTGGTGATTTCATACCTTAATGTATGACTGGACAGAGTGTTCCAGCTGCTCCTCATGGCACTTGGCCACAATGTCTGTCAAAACCCTGGAAAAACAGAGCTGTTCAGAGCCCTTTCCGAAAGAGGCAGAGAAATACCACTTGCTTTGTCACGAGAGTGCTTGGTAAACCTACCAGTTGCTCAATGAAGGAAGGAACTAACTCTCGACTTTCCAGACCCTTTCTCCTCCTCACTATCAGTAAACTGATATCTATAATACCTGTGAGTCATTTCCAGCCTTAAAATCTTTAAACACAAAGATGAAAGCAATGCCACAGTGCTGCAGTATCACATTTAAAACAACTTTCTCCCTCCCTCCCTCCCTTCCTCCTTCCTCCCTTCCTCCCTTCCTTCCTCCCTCCCTCCCTCCCTCCCTTCCTTCCTCCTTCCTTCCTTCCTTCCTTCCTTCCTTCCTTCCTTCCTTCCTTCCTTCCTTCCTTCCTTCCTTCCTTCCTTCCTCCCTCCCTCCCTCCCTCCCTCCCTCCCTCCCTCCCTCCCTCCCTCCCTCCCTCCCTCCCTCCCTCCCTCCCTCCCTCCCTCCCTCCCTCCCTCCCTTCCTTCCTTCCTTCCTTCCTTCCTTCCTTCCTTCCTACTCTCCCTCCCTCTCTCCCTTCCTCCCTTCCTATCTTTGTTCCTTCCCTCCCTCCCTCCGTTCCTTCCTCCCTTCCTTCCTTTGCTGGGATCAAGCCTTAGTCTGCCATATGCAAGGCAGGAGACCTACCTGCTGCACTATTTCTCTGTCTTAATTATTTCATATTGTACTTTTAAAAGGCCTGACTGCCACTGTAGACACACTAGATATGCTTTTATCAGAGTTATCAGGCTAAGATTAGGGTTCTCCCTCTTCTTCCCCCCTTTAGCTGGGGTATGGTTTTGAGGGGCACTGGTGAAGAGAGCAGAGTTTTCCACATAAATACTTTCAGTTGCTTCGAGATGGTCCTCCTTAGGAAAGCCCCAGAATTCCAACAGCTACATCAGCTGAAACATTTGGGAGTGTTGCCAACACACACACAGACACATACCATGCTGAAAAGATCAGAGGAAAGCACCGCTGGGAATTGAAATTCTGAATCCAAAGTGAATTTGTGTAGAACTGCTTAGAGATACTTTAATTTTTTGTTTCAGGTTTTTTACTTTAAAGACGCGACTAAAGACTGATTCTTAGAGAGGTTTGTAATATGATTAGGACGGTATCAGAAATATTTTAATGCCAATTGTCTTCAGAGAACTAAGACTAATGTGTTTCTGAAAAATGATTGTTAGGAATATATGATTCAATAATTATTTCAAAAAGTCTCTGTAAGGAGGAAATTGTGATTACCAAAGTCTCTAGACAGCTTAGTAATATTATAAGTATGTTGAGGAAAAAGCCAAATATAAAGTGAGCAGTTAAAGAAAAATGGAATATATAGCACGATGCAAAATGACATGGACATTTGGAAAAAGCTCAAAATTAAATATGCCACTGCAATACAACTACCTTATGACTTACAGATTGCACCACAGAACATTAGTACCAGAGATGTGAAAATTTAAATTCACACAAAATCTTATCCAAACTAAAACAATTCTGACCATTTAGCATACTCATTGCTATGCTTATTATGGCATGGAATATTAGTCAGAGATTAAAAAGAAATTTATGGGCAGACAAAATGATCTGGAAGAAAGTCCAGAGAATTGAGCTTTACAAAAGAGCCACTTTCAAAAGACTGTGTCAAATTTTAAATAAATGTATTAAGTCACTGTCATCCTGTTGCTCGTCGATTTGTTCCAGCGGGCACCAGTAACGTCCCTCATTGTGAGACTTCTTGTTACTGTTTTTGGCATATCCAATACGCACGGGTAGCCTGCCAGGCTCTGCTGCGTGGGCTCGATACTCTCTGTAGCTTGCTGGGCTCTCCGAGAGGGCGGAGGAATCGAACTCGGGTTGGCCGCTTGAAGGGCTAAGGCCCAACCACTGTGCTATCGCTTCAGCCCAAATTTATCAAGTAATCATAATATATATTTAGAGTGCCTTAAGTGATATAATTTAAGAGGTGGAAGGCAGATCAGTAGCTGTCAGGAATTAAGGAGTGGCAGTGAGAGTAGTGGGAATGTGGGTAACAGGACAGTGTGAGGGATCATTAGATGAAGGTGTTCTGGGTCCTAATTCTGTCCATATCAATGCCAATGTCGCGATTGCAATATTGTTCTATGTGTTTTTGCAAGAAGTTGCCACTAAATAAACCGAGTAAAGGCTAATTGGGATAGCTATTATTTCTTTGTTTTGTTTGTTTTGAGGCCACACCTGGTGGAGCTTTGGGGCCACACTCCTAGTTCTGTGTTCAGGGTTCACCCCTGGCACTGTCCAGGGAACCAAGTGGTGTTGGAGCCAAATACTGGTCTCCTGCATGCAAAGCATGCGCTCAGCCTTGCTGAGCTATCGCTCTAGCCCTCTATTAGTTCAGTGCCTGTGACTCTGTCTCTAAAGAGAAAAACTTTCAAAACAGAGGAGGGGCTGGAGAGATAGTTCACATGCTTTGCCAGCAGGGGGTCTGGGTTTGATCCCGAGCACTGCATGGCCACCCCAAGCACTCCTGGAAACAATCTCTGAGCACAGAGTTGGGAGTAATCCCTGAGCACGTCTAGGTGTGGCTCAAAAGCCATAAAAAAGGGAAAAAACCTTAACTCTCAAACAAACAAAACCCCCAAGAAAAGAAACAAAGGGGCTTGTGGCTGCTGCACGAGCATGATGCTGGAGGCCAACTGAACTTGGACACGAGCAGCTCGCAGAGAGGCCTCTGGACTGTGAACTGAGCCGCTGCCTCATGCGGCGCCAGCGGGGAAGGGCTTCTCTCTCCAGGCTTTTCCATCTTATGAGCACCACAAAAGGGAAGTTAAAGCTTGCAGGGATGCAATTTCTGGCAGAATTTTCCCTGGACTTTCCCAAAACCTAATAAATATCTCTTAATTGTCAGCAATGTGAAATGGTTCCTTTTTAGCAGGTCTGACTGTGGGGGGAACTCCAAACAATAACAGTGAGTATTTTGTTGAAATATTGAAGGTAATCAAAGTAGCAGCCATTTCTCTAGACTGTGAACTAAGCCATAGCCCCATGCCAGCCGAGGAGAGGAAATATCCCTCTTTCCCGGTTGTTTCCCATTTTCGGGGAGAAACACGGCATGGTGTCCACCATATTATGAGGTCTATCAAGCAGGTATGAACTGGGCGGTGCGGGAAGGGGGAAGAGAAAAAAAAGATAAAAAGAAAAAAAAAAGAGGGGCCGGAGCGATAGCACAGCGGGTAGGGCGTTCGCCTTGCACGCGGCCAACCTGGGTTCGATCCCCGGCATCCCATATGGTCCCCCAAGCACCGCCAGGAGTAATTCCTGAGTGCAAAGCCAGGAGTAACCCCTGAGCATCGCTGGGTGTGACCCAAAAAGCAAAAAAAAAAAAAAACTTAAAAAAAAGAGTTATGTACTTGGAGCAGTGGGATTCATATCTCTTCATTCTCAGCAATGGAAAACTAATTATCAAATGCTTCCTTGGCAGTAGGGCTGTCTTTTTTTGGGGGGAAACTCCAACAACAATAGTGATTTTTGTGTTGAAATATGCAATGTAATCAAGGTAAAGAGAAAATGAAGTGAAATTCATCAGTTATGCAGGTGGGGGTGGGGGGGCGGGGGTAGGAGGTATACTGGGGTTTTTGGTGGTGGAATATGGGCACTGGTCAAGGGATGGGTGTGTGAGTATTGTATAACTGAGACATAAGCCTGAGAACTTTGTAACTTTCCACATGGTGATTCAATAAAATAAAACACACACAAAATAAAATAAAATAAAAAAGAAAAGAAACAAAGGAAGTTAAAAAAAGTTTAAAAAGTTAAAAAAAGAGTTAAAATAAAAAATGGGTCTCCATCTTTCCTCTAATAATTATAATAACAAATGGTCAGAAGGTAAGAATTCAAGACTGAGAAGTAAATTTGAGTGCATTCACACACAAGGCAAGCATGCGAGGTCTCCTCTCCGCGGAGGGGGAGGGGGGTGGCAATGTGGCTACCTGGTCACGGTGGTGCAAATTTCATCTTCTTCATTCTGTACCAGGACCTTGAAGAGCTGATTCAAGATGATAGGGAGGAAGCTCATGATTGCTTGAATCTTTTCAACGTTCAATAGATTCTGCAGGGCAAAGAGGCACTGATTAAATCCGAAGCCCTTTCTGAGGGTGTTTTTCAGCGCGTGGGTCTGAATATCCCTGCTCACCTATCAGCACGGTATTCAGCTGAAGAGGGAAGGTTGCAATGGCAGGACACTTACCTGACTAAAAAAAATCAAAGGATTCTGATTTTCAATCATGTTTCCTTTGAAAAATCTAATCTTTGCATATTTTCCGTGCGGGGGGTGGGGATTCTGGGCAGTCCTTAGGAGTCACCAGCTACATCTGATGGTGCGTGAGGTGTGTGATACTGGGAACTAAGCCCACGGTCTCACAGATGCAAGCCCTGGACTCTGTCACTAGCCTCATTCCTGCTCTCCTGAGCTTTGCTTAGTCGTTGTTAAGCAAAGGACAGAAACCGTTTAGGAATCGTTAAATAAAACCCTTTGCTCTTGAAAGCCACAGGGCACCGGGAAGCCCTCCAATAACAGTGACTTCTTAGTTTGGTCCCCAAGGGACTCGTCCTGTTCTGGAGTCCATGGAGACTCTTGGCATGCCAAGTTACCTTACAGGAGCGGATGAATTTCGAGGTAGGTGACTGAGACATGTCTTTCTCTCTCTTTTGGCACTGCCGGAAAAATTCGTTCACGTGTGGATCCTGAAACAGCAAAAACAGTATTTATTTCTGGTGACACACAGGCTGGGGGACAGTGATGACGATGGAGAGGAGCAAACACAGGACGGAGGCCTTTGTGTTCATGTGCTATCCCCGGGAGACCGGGTGATGGGGACTGAAGGAGGGACGGCTCTACTCCCTCAACTACAAAGCCACTTTCTGTCCTCATTGGTACCTGTGGACACACTTTCTTCGTGGGCCACAGGGTAAAGATGGAAGGATTACTTCCTTTGGTTCTATTTCTCATCACCATCACCATCATCATCATCATCATTACTATTTGTCTCAGGGTCACACTTGGCTGTGCTCCTGGCTTGCTCCTGGCTCTGTACTCAGGGATCACTCATGGTGGACTCAGATGACCACATGTAGTGTTGGCGATGGAACTCAGGTCAATCACATGCAAAACAAGTATCTTACCTGTTGTCTTATCTATCTAGCTCTATTTCTTTTATATTTTTCACTATTTATTATTATTTTTTTTTGCAGTACTGGGAATCAAACATGGGATCTTCCCACACATCCTAGCCCTCATAGTTTTTTTTTTAAATCTTTCTGCTCTTGTTTCTTCCAAGATTTTTCTGCCCCATGCCTAATATTAGAACACAGACTCTCTAATGCATACAGAGACATTTTTAGGCATAAAAGTTCCCCCTCCCCCAAATTAGGAAGGCCACACAGCATCATGGCACTAAAGAGACACTTATCCCTTGATGGTGTCTCTTGCATCTACACACTGATATCCCACTTTTGCAGACCTCTGATTGTACTTGGAGAAAATATCCTGAAGAGGGAAATTATGGGAAAACAATGCAGGTTGGGTGGTCTGAACCCCCTACAAGTCCAGGAGAGAGGCCTCCAAAGAAACTAAAACGCCTGACACTTCTGTCTTCAATTAAGGCCTCTGAAATAGTGAGAGCAGAGTTTGCTGCTGAAGCCCCCTAGTTCCTGTGATAACGCATCCTCAGAAAGATTCTAACTTCTGAGCTAAGTGTCAGGCTTAGGATGTCAGGAAGTAAGATGAGGAATTTTCTGGATGATATGCCCCCTGGTCCCGTGGATAAGGCTTCTCTGACATCTCAATTCTAGAAGAGGCATCTGTGGTTTGGGTTCTCAGTTCTGTGTGTGTATGTGTGTGTGTGTGTGTGTGTGTGTGTGTGTGTGTGTGTGTGTAGGCATTTCAGCTTCCTAGTTGTATGTAGTTTTATTTCTACTAAGAGGCACTTGTTTTTCCTTTTAAACATCACTTCATTTATTCATGAATTTGACAATTATTTATGGCAAGCTCACTGTGCCAGGCTTTTGGCCTGCTCTGATGACAGAGCTAAGGACAAGGGAAACCTTTCCTCTGTGGTCCTTCCATTATGCATGAGAGACAGGCTCCCTACCAGGATTTCCACTCAGACTTCTGTGAGCAAAATCAGGCAAGAATTGTGCAGAAAAACAGGTTTCCATTGTGAGGTCAGGGAACAAGGAGGGCTCGTTCTTTGAGGAAGAAGACTGTGAGTGGGATCTGAGGGATGGGAGGGGTGGGAGACTAATGCAGCCAGGGGAGTCGGAGAGGCTGCTGGGAAGGAATGCTGGGGTCCCGGGGTCACGGCTCTTGGGGGCCAGCCAGGAGGACACAGACAGGAGAGAGTGCTGATATGAGTAAACTGAGATCTGTAGGCGGTTGGAGGAAAGATGACAGTGCTTCCCCACAGGGGCCTCAGAGAGTAGGTGGTGGAGGGAGAAGCAGGAGAGGTGGGTGGAGGTATCTGAGAGATACCTGAGAGAGAAACATCTGAGAGCATCGAGAGAAAAAGAAACACAGGAGGTTATCCACTGGGTAGGTGTAGAATAGCATTGGTTTGTCCTTCCTGCCTTGTCACAGGGAGCTTAGGTCTATTGGGTTACTCTCATCACAGTGCTTCCATTCCTCTGTGTTTATTTGTTACCTCTTTGTGCTCTGCTTTCCCAACCAGTCAATCACCTTTATCTCCTAATCAGACTCTGTTAACTTGTAAATATTGCTTTTCTCTTCTCTTTAAGTCCTTTGCATTGTTAATTCAGAGCTATGTCCTTTTTGTATAGACACAGGAAGACAGTTAATGTTATGCCTGGGAGTTGGTTGACTCCAAATAGCATTCACTCCTGGACATTTGTTCTCTCAACTTAAGCCTCAGTTGCCCTTACTCCCTATTATCCCAAAAGCAGGGTCCCGACGAGGGACTGGATGGACCCAGGGCAAGCTGGTATCTAGATGGGCCAGGACAAAGCACCATAACTATAAGTTAAGAGTATGATCATGGACACATTCTGTCATGATCTAAAAAGCAACAATTGGATTAGGACTCCACTAGGGTTAGGAAAGATTAATCTGGCCTGAGCACTGTATTCTGAGATCTACAGCAAGATGTTCCCAGGAGAGCCACCCTACAAGCTTAATGCATCTCTTAGTGTATCCATACAAAATAACTAATATTAAGAAGTAGAATTAGGATGTTAATTAAGTTATTGGACTAAGGAGAGGAGAAACACCCTTAAGTGGTATTTTGCCCTTGAGCAGAAGAGGGGTTTCAAAAGAAGTAATATTTATATGAGTCTAAACATATCTCCCACGGGGCCCCAGTCCCTCCACTTGGTACTTGACTCACTTGAGACAACTTCAGAAGAGGAAAGAGACCCTGAGGATTGGTTTAAGAAAATCTACAATGAAAACAGTTTCTGTCACCCATCGACTCCTAAAATGTCCAAGATTGTTTTTTTCTCTCTCTGGATCCTTAATTCTTTTTCCAAAACACTGTAGTGAATAAGACCCAACTAATCTACTTCCCTGTAGATCTTTACTTACTATGCTTAAATAAAATTTTCAAAAACCAATCTAGGGTTACTTATTGGTTTTACTTTTAAACTTGGTAATACCTGACTTTTACTTATTTTAAGTTATTGTAATTTCTATAAAATGGTAATTATATTACTTATTTATTAACACATAATGAAGAAACTTGGTGAGATGATTGTTTACTTATCTTGAGTGCAATGGTTTCATGAGTATATGTCAAACTGTACATCTTAAATATGCATAATTATAAGGCAATTAAAAGGAAAAAAGAAGAAGGGTTTCATATGTCGGTTGTGCTACTGGACTGGGTGTGGTTGCTACGAGACTAGAGAGAGACCAAGACAGCGAATCAGAGCGCAGAGAGATGAGCAGGAGAGACAGGAGGAGATGGGAAAGAGGGGCCATGTGAGACTAGAATGGGGGGCTCAGAGAGACTGGAACAGGCACGTGGGGAGAACGGAGTAATCGGCAACTGATCAACAACCAGCCTGGCCTGTATTTTCCTTCTTCGTCTGCCCATGGCATCAGCTGACCCGGGTGGGGAAGTGACTGGAGACCACAAAACACAGGTGGCGAGAGAGACAGCTGTGGGGGTTCCCAGTCATCCGGAGATTACACAGGTAGGGAGCTTGCTTTGTATGCAGCTGGCCCAGGTCTGATCCCCCACATTCCGTATAGGTCCCTGAGCCCTGCCAGGTGTGATCCCTGAGTGCTCAGTCAGGTGTCAGCCCTGAGCACTTCCGGGTATGCCCCCACCCCAATAAAAAGCCAAAAAAAACAAAAACAAAAACAAGGACCAGAACAACAATTAAAAAAACCATTCTGGGGTCTAAAATAGAAGCAGAACTTGGTGGAGGGTGATTGTTGGGAAAACTTGCCAGAACCAATGGGATCAGAGCAACAATGGGTTTAGAGATAGACTAGTCCTAGCCAGGACTAGGGAAGAGAGTTCCATTTGTCTTGGGGAAACAGATGTTAGAGAGAAATTATGACTCCCCGAGTACAGTGGCTGGTCCTTTCTGCTTTTCTTAGCAGCAACCAAGCGTGGGCTAGAGAGACAAGATTCTGGAGCAAAGCCGAATAAAGGAGCACGTGGAGCCTGCAGATGTGAGACCTTGCTCTGTGGTTCCCGGGAGGTGCCACAAAAGTGCTCCTGTGGCATTTGATGCCAGGGAAGGGGTGCGAGTGAGCGTACAGTGATAATGACACTGCCATAACCTTTTGCTGACCACTAAATATTTCCATATGCAATCACTCAATTTGAACCTCCTTGAGCTCCTGGTGGAGAGATTTTATTGTAACCATTTTCCAAACACAGAAATGAAGATTCAGGGGTATGGAGCTTGTTGGGGGTTGCTGTGGCTCTCAAATGCGGTTCTGCTGACTTAGTGGCCTTTTCCAGGACACTTGGGCAAGGCACTGGGATTTGACTCAAGGCAGTCTTTACTTTTAATACTTGGATGTCACCGGAGGCAAGACCTGCTCCAAAAAACATCCTGATAGGTCCATTTCTAAGATCTTGGTCTTCAGTTTCATGGTGCTTAAGCTTCATTTTTGAATGGGGCTACATCCAGAGGTGCTGAGGGAGGCACCAGGACCACACCTTAAGGTGTTGTGTTCGGGGTGGTGCATTCAGTGATGCTGAGGTTTGGACCCAGTGCCTTGCACATGACAGAAATGTGCTCTACCACTTGACTGTCTCCACACCCTTGGGTTTTTATTCTCTTCCCCCATCTTTCTTTTTCTTATTTTGTGCTACACGAGTAGTGTTTGGAGGCTCTCTCAGCTCTGTGTATGGGTCACTCCTGGTGGTGTTCAGGGTACCATGTGGTGCTAGGGATAAAACCCTGACCTCTAGCATTCAAAGTGTGCACTTGACCCTTTGACCTATCTCTTTGGCCCCTTTTTCTTTTCCTTTTTTTCTTTTTCATAAAGAGCATCCTATCTCCTCTCCTGGAAGAGGCATACATGGTGCAGCAGCAAACATTCTTTTCAATCACCTGCTCTCCCAACACTTTGAGAAATAGATTTTGTAAACATTGAGGACTGGTGTGTTCCATGGATTAGAGAAAAGATGCTAATACTTCTAGGAACTGTGCTTACCTGAGTATTTACTGTTGATACAACAAATGTTGTTACTTTGAAGAGCGGTTTGCCATTGTCAACCCATTTAATGTCACTACCACCATGCTATCAAAAAAAAAAGTTTGTTATGGTCACTTTAGCAATTTGAGAGAAAGAAATAAGTAACTATCTCATGTCCTTCTAATCTAGTCATCTATTATTACAGAGACAGGAGAACAAAACAAACAAGCACATTCAGCGATATCTAGGTGTCTTGTTAAATAAATCAGTTCTATGATCGCAAACTAAACAAGACATCAGAAAGTAAATATCTTGTAAGTATATTGGACACATCACCATTATAGATGCATGCATAGACTAGGCTGATGGTTATCTAAATATCCCCAAGTAAATAACCCCTGTCATTTATATTACCTATTTTCCCATCTTAAATTATAAATCATAAAATACCTTCCCACTTGCAGAATCTTGGAAGCTTAAATAGTTTGCAGGCAGGCTGGTCGCTACTGGGATATTATACTCTTGTGAGGTTATTCGATCGTTTTTCATCAGAGGAAGCCAAGCATACCCAACTGTGCAAAGGAGAAATAAAAAGGAAACTTCTGAGTGCAAGACTCCATGGTGAGGAATAAAAATAAAGTGATTCATTATTTATGAATACAAAACTCCACTAAAAAATCCAATAAGTCAGAGCTTTTAAAGCATTCTCCAAATCAGGTCCAACAGCGGACAGGACATGTGAGACCCTCTCTGGCTGCTTCCTGTCAGTACCTGATGTCTCCAGAGCCTCCTTCTTTTTGGCATTAGCTTTGGCATTGATGTCACAGGTGACATGATAAAATGAGAACAAAATATGGTGTTTCTCGTGGAGTTGTGTGGGGAGCTCAATTTTCACCTGCAACAAAAGAGAGAAGAGTTGGACTGTGATGGACATTCTTTGCTGAGTATCAAGGCAACACTAAACATTTTAGATAGCTTGACTCTTAAAAGTTATTTTACTGAAGGTTAGTGCATGTGCAACAGTGTTAGATGGACTGGTCTAACTCTTCATAAACATTCATTCTATCTATGTTAAGATGTTGGTACTTTTACTGTATAAGGGTGAATGATAACTTGGAATGTCCAGTGATATTTATTTGATATTTATATCTGCTAGAATATGGATCACACAGACACACACAGACAAAAAGTCACAGAAGGAAAGAAAAACACTACAAATCGACCACTGAGGACCATAAACTGAGAGAACTGTGAGCTTTTGAGATAGCACCCAACGAGATTAGCACCCAAAGTATATTCACAGACCAGTTGTATGCATATCCCTTGAAGCTCATTAGAAAAGCTGAATCAGGGACACGTCTACTTCTATGCCACTTTTAGGAAAAAGGGACTCAAGTGAGTATGTTGAGATGGGAAGAATATACTGTATCACCCAGTGGGCCCAAGATTAATCATAAAGATCGGTATGTTTTATTTTTTAATTTTTAAAAATTTAACTACAGTGAGATACACAGTTATGAAGCTGTTCATGATTAGGTTTCAGTCACACAGTGTTCTAACACCCAGCCCTAAACTAGTGTATATTTTCCGCCACCAGTGTCATTGGTTTCCCTCCTGCCACCTCCCCACCACCCCCCTGCCTAGTCTGCCTCTATGGCAGGTGCTTCTCTCTTTTCCTCTCTCTCCCTCTCTCTCCTTCTCTCTCTCCCTCTCTCTTCCTCCTTTCCTTCCTCCCTCTCTCTCTCTCTCTCTCTCTCTCTCTCTCTCTCTCCTTTTGGACATCATGTTTTGCAAAACAGGTACTGAGAGGTTATCAATCATAATGATCGTTAGCAGAGGAAGATGGAAGAGCCTGAACTGTGAGGAGGGGAGCAGAGGTCAGCATGACACCACTGCTAGATGCAGGTCACAAACAAAGCAACGTGGGTGGAAAGGACACAGTGAGGATTTTCTCTAGCACTGCTGGAAGGAACACAGCCTTGCTCACTGCTTGACTGTAGCCCCGGGAAAGCCATTGCCAAGTTCTGACCTCCAGAACGGGGTAGCTAATGAACATGTATTGTGGAAGCCACTAGACTGGGACCATTTGTCACAGCAGCAGCAGGAAACTAATGGGGAGGAGAGGCTATTTTTAATTCCAGCTATACTAGCAGGTGCATTCGCCGAGACCTTTGCTTCATGGTGAGAAGCTAAGTTTAATTACTGCTGTTTGTTGGCCTGAAGCTGTTTATAATCCAAGATAACATAAGCACAGCAATCTGCAATTAAGCCAATGCTTAATTTTCCTTTCATTTCTTTGGAGCTGGGGGTGAGGTTGGTTTCCTAAGTGGTGGTCAGAAGCCTGGGGGCTCCTCTTGGAAGTTCTTGGCCAACCAAGCCAGTGGTGTCAGGCAAGAGCTCATGGATCGGTTGATGCTGGGGTCAGCCACATGGAAGGCAGACATTTAATCACTGAGCCTCATCCCTCACCCCAGGCAAGCACCTTGACCCTCACTACTGTTTCTGCAGCTGCTGAGTCAGTGCTTGTGATGTGGGTTATATAGCACAGTGGTGACATAGCTTCTGCCCGCACACAGCCAGCTTGAATTCTGACCAACGCTGATTAGTTACGGACCCGTGGCAAAACCACTTAACATAGGAAGGTGGGATGATTCACTTCTGGTGTCAATTTGACTAAGCTGCAGAAGGCCCAGCCGGCTGGTGGGACATTTTCTTTGTGTGTGTCTGTGAGGGCGTTTCTTTTTTTTTCTTTTATAATTTTTTTTTTTAAATTTTATAGAGCAGTTCACAATATTTGGTTACATTTAATATCCAAACACCAATCTCACCACCATTACACCTTCCTGCCACCATATTTCAGGTGTTTCCATACCGAACCCCAATCCCTGCCCCAAAGCACAACAGAAATAATAGAGTATTTCCCTCTAAGATGGTTTGTGTGAGGGTGTTTCTGAAGGAGATTTCTATTGAATGGATGGACTGAGTAGGACTGACGTGATCCATCCCCAGTGTAAGTGGACATCTATCCACTCAGGACCAGTAAGGAACAAGAGAACAGTTGGATTCTCTCTCTGCCTCACGGATTCAGCCAGAGCATTCATGTTCTTCCCTGTCAACTCCCTGTCTTAGCCTTTCACCTCCAGATTGGAATTCGCAGCATCACTTCCAGTGCTCAGGCTTTTTTTCCATAATATCACTGGCTTTCCTGGGTCTCTAACTTTCAAGGCCAGACACTGGGACTTCACCTCTGGACGGATGGGTACTAATACAGCCTATTGAATAAATCTATCTTAAGCTAGGTACAGAGCTACAAAGATATTATTGGAAACACCCCAACAGCCCCTTACTCTCTCTCCTCATCTACCAGTTGCATTAATCTAGAGTATCCTAAATAATTCAGAAGGTAAGAATCAAACCTATTTCTCAGAGACACTGGAGGTGTTAAGTAAGATGATATGGTGAGTGTAGTAATATGGTCCCTTGAAAAGAACATCTTGAAAGAGACCTCAGATTAGAGCATATGCTTTGTCTGTGGCTAACCTTGGTTCAGTTCCTGGTATCACATGGTCCCTAAATTCACTGGGTGCAGTTTAGAAGCTCCTTAAGTAAAAAATCCTGGGCACTGCAGGACCCTCATAGTATAGAGCATCCAGGGGCACATGCGTTCAACTGCAGGCTAGGTTGGTCAAGAATTTGCATGGAGAGACCCCCTATTTCCTAAGCATTTGTGAAGACCCCTCCCATACAAATATAAGAATAAATAAAATATAAATCCAAAAATAAAAGAACGCTTTGAGGGCTGGGCAGGGCTGGTCTTGCTCCAGTCACGTTCAGAGATGAGGGAAATGCAAACTCGTTCAACTTCATGCAGGTGAAATTAAAGGTTAAAATCCCGGCCCATGCTCATAGCCTCCGTACCTTACATCCTGACATAAATACCATTATTGATCGGTACAACTGTCTGACACATCAGTTGTTACACCGACCAGTGAAAAATAAGGAAGAAATGTGACCCACCAGAGGAAGGACATAGTAAAGGGATCACGTTTTAAAAGATGAAGTAGACGAATTGGCTTCGCACTTCTGGAGCACTCTCAAATTTCTAAATAAATCTAAGTCTATTTCTAGGTTACATGAGCAGTGGCCAAGCCCTGTGCTTTGTCTGACATGTGGTCCAGAGACAGTGTTTATCACTGATATGGTCTGACCCACTCACCCATCTTCTTAGCGGCTCCTCGGGCGGCAGAGCCTGGCCCTTACCTCGTCAGAGAAATCCGGGTTCTGGGAATGGTGTAGGACTGCGGTGTAGGCAGCTGAGGTGAACAGGGGTCCTCCAGGTTTGCCATAAATACACTGGTAAAAAGTTACAAGGTGAACAATTATGAGTGTCTGAAGTTAATCCTGAGCACAGAAAAGGCCACAATATTTCAATTATTCAGCCCGGGATAAACACAGATTTTGTGATAACTGGCCACGCTTTGCTGAAATATTATTAGCCAGAATGATCTTGCCCACATCCCTGAATTCATCATACAATGGGGTGCTGAAGAAACTCCGAGAGGTTTAATTCACTGTGTAGATATTACATCGCTGCTAAAGATCTGATTCTGATCACTACCCAACCTTTGGCTGATGAGAGATGAAATGTGTTCATCCCAGTCTCATGCGGAAGTCTCTTAAAAGGCCCATGGCGTTCACCTCTGGGCTAGAGTCCGAAGCAATCATACAAACCTTGGTAGCCCAGATACAATCGGTACCTGACAAAGTGCTTTTAAGTGATGACCACAGAATTACTGTAGGGATTAATGGGAAATTATTGGGTTTTATTATTTTTTTCACCCTCTTATTTTTGATTCATTGAAATTAGGAAAATCTGGCTACAAGCCTATTAAAAATATTTTTTCTCTTTAGTTCTTAGATTGCTTTGTGGTGTGGAAAGCCCCTAAAAGAAGAGAAGTATAGGCTGGAGAGACAGTATAATGGGTAAGTCGCTTGCCCTGCATTGTCAACCCGGGTTTAATACCAGCCACACCATCTGGTTCTCAAGAACCACCAGGAATGATCCCTGAGCACAGAGCCAGGAGTAAGCCCTGAGCACAAAGCCAGAAGTAAGCCTTGAGCACAGAGCCAGGAGTAAGCCCTGAGCACAGAGCCAGGAGTAAGCCCTGAGCACAAAGCTAGAAGTAAGCCTTGAGCACAGAGCCAGGAGTAAGCCCTGAGCACAGAGCCAGGAGTAAGCCCTGCCTGAGCACAGAGCCAGGAGTAAGCCCTGAGCACACAGCCAGGAGTAAGCCCTGAGCACACAGCCAGGAGTAAGTCCTGAGCATAGAGCCAGGAATAAGCCCTGAGCACAGAGCCAGGAGTAAGCCTTGAGCACAGATCCAGGAGTAATCCCTGAGCACAGAGCCAGGAGTAAGCCCTGAGCACAGAGCCAATAGTAAGCCTTGAGTACAGAGCCAGGAGTAAGTCCTGAGCATAGCCAGGTGGAGTCCCCAAACATACAAAAACTGAAAAGAAAGAAGTGTGGAGAGCCACCATGGGACCATGCTTTGTAGCGCTCTTTGTAATCAACACCTGTGTGCTTCGAAAACAACTCCTAATAAGGAAACAGGATGTCTTGCCACGCCCATAAGCTGTGACTAACCTATCAGATGCGGACACGTGGGCATAAGCAGGCAGCGAGAGGTATATAAGGGGGGAGGTCACCTAGCTAGTGGGTTCTCCCTCATGCGTCCCTTTTTCCGCCTTACTCCACGTCCCCGTTCCTGATTTCTTCTCTAACGCATGAGAAAGTTCCTAAATAAATCGCAGCCAAAAGGATCTCCGAGTTGCGTGTTTCTTCGCTGGACGAAGCGGCGCGCGACAAAGAAGTACACATTAGATATGAACTCTGAAAATATCACGCAGTTGCAGTTTATGGGTTAAAGCAGCACAATCCAACAATCACGCAGTCTGCTGTAGTGATCCTCGGGCCGTGCTCGGGGACCACCGGGGCTACACTTGGCAGTGACTGGTGGGGGATGGTTGGCAGGCAGTATCAGGGATCAAACTGGAGGCTTGGGCATAGAGGGCACATGCTCCACCCCTTTGAGCTAGCTTCCCTGCCCCCCAAATCTCACGATTTTTTTTTTTTTAATGAATCTGTTAAAATAATGTGATCCGGGCCCAGAGGGAGAGCTCAATGGGCTGGAACACATGTTTTACATGCAGGAGGCCAGATTAGACTGCAGTACCACACGGTCCCCTGAGCTCTGCTAAAAGGGACCCTCTAGCACAGAGCTGGAAGTGACCCCCAAATCCACAGCGAACAAATAATAATGTGTCAGTCAGCAAGCGTAGTTGAAATCTGGCCCACCGGCAGCTGGGCACATGCCCCATTCCTAAACGTGAGCTCCACACAGCTTGGCTGCATGAGCCATCCGGCATGTATGTAGCACAGGCCCTGCCCAGCAGGGAACTTGTCAAGAACATTCAAGGTTAATTACCCTTCTGCAAAGCACCGCAAGGCAACTTGGCTGGGTGGGGCACTTAAAGGGGAGCATTCTGCAAGGAGAAGGGACCCGCCTTCAAACAGGGTTAGGCCCTTCTGAGCTGAATTTGCATTTATTTTATTCTTGAATGGGTTTCTTGCTTCTCACTCACAAAAAGCCAAGCAGAGCTGTAGCCTGCCATTTCTAGTAGGCATAATCAAAGATGACTACGAGACCAGGAAATCTCAACCCAGTGTCTGAAATCGACCCTCTTTCAACCATAGTCAAAGATGAAGCCTTTGGGTGACGGAGAGAAGGGGTCAGCCTAGAGCCCGGCTCTGCCCACCAAGTCCGTGAGAAGATTTGGCTCACCTTCAGGGGCTTGGCACCTTCTTCATCAGAATTTTTGAATTCAATGCACACAGTTATGTTTCGTGCCTGAAATTACAGTGAAGGAAATGAAAGTGTAATTTCCTGTTAAATAAAGGCAAAGGACATTCCAGGTGCCTAAAATAAGTAGTGTCTAATTAAAACCCCCAAATGTAGAGTACCTAACATTTCATGTGACATTATCCATAATGCTCAGAAATAGCAACAGGATATGGAGAAATTCTATAACAGATAAGAAAAAGACTCAGGCACATGTGCTATTTTCATTAATATCTTAAGAACTGCCCCCCCAATATCTAGGATTAATTCCAGAAAGGATTGTTCATAGATTATAAAACTGAACATCCTGAAATATTTGTGAAAGTTATGACTCCACTATTGACATATTTTCTCCAAATGGGTTTCTATTCCCAAGTATTTGTCCACTTGGGGTAAGGTAAATTGACTTCAACTTAAAATCATTTTAATAAGATTTAGGTGGGGTGCAACAGAGTCTCAGAACATGTAGCATACCTTGTTGAAACATTTTTGGCTGTCATACTTAAGATGTTTGGGGTAAATGTAAATTTGATTTTTGTACACTCTGTAGGGACGGCAAAACTTTGTTGAGTCATAAATAAATTCTTCCACCTCCACTGTGGGTTCTGGTTGAGCTGTCACATCGAAAGGCTTGACAGGGACAAAGGACGATGTCACGCAGTCTTAAAATATCAGAAAATAAGAATTAAGGAATAATGTTACTTAATATGATTCTTTTTATAAAATAAAATATAAAATATTTTATAAAATATATAAGTTGATATAAATATAAATATATAAATATACATTTCAACTTATTTTTAAATGAATTCCTCAAAATGAAATCCAGTTTATGTCAACTTGTGCTAACTTGCAACCTTCACAAGTGGTGGGCAATATATATAATCTAGATTGATCAAGTTAATGTAAAATATCAAATATGCAGAAGAAAATCTCAAAGAACTAAAAAATATTTTATGGAGAATGGAGCAATAACTGTTCTTTGGGTATAAAACTTTATACAAAAGTATATTTCAGTCAGTGACTCTTAGAATATAGTAGCTAGGTATTATGAGATAAGAATTAACCCCTGATCTTTAGTGTAAAACTCTAAAAACAAATATGGTTATCGATAAATCATAAACAAAACTTCATAAACAAAACTTCATCCAATGGCTCTACTATTGATACTACCAAATAGATTAATAGCAGTATCCCTCCATGAACTGATTTCACAGGATAGGCCTGAGCTTGCACTGCATAAATAAATATTTCTCTTCAATTTTTAAAACTTTAAAAATCTATCTTGTAGAAAAATCTCAAGGGGTCAGGTTAGGGTTTAGAAAAGACAATCAGGAATTTAGAAATCAGAATATCCATCATGGAAACTATAGAGTGGAGGCTGTGGTAAGGAGTCAGCAAAAAATTTTATCTCTTTTTACCTCCATCTGGAATCTCTCAATGTTTAGGAAAATAACAGTAGTTAGCTAAATACGTTTGGGAATCAGATTGTAGGTTAAAAAAATCCATTATTCTATTATCCGTTCAGATTTCTCTAATGTGATACCATTCCTTCAAAAGAGCACATTGTAGCTTTTTGCTTGGTTGTTTTTACTCTTGCATAGGTAATAAAAGCTTCATCCCTCTTGTCAGGCTCAGAAAATGGTTTAATTTTTCCTCTACTTTTTCATGCCAATCAATACAAAAGTGATTTGGAGCCAGGGTTGAAGTTAGAAAGCTCATTGCATTTCCTATTAAAATGATTTGTGGGAAAAGTGTTAAGAATGAGAAACTGAATAGTGATGTTGGTAATTCAAACATCCCGAGGTAATGGTCCTCAGCCTGCACTTCAGGGTGGCTCTCATCATTCTTTGCAGCACCAAGAAATTCACCAGAAACATAATCAGAAGTAAACAATGGTCCTGGAATGTTTGTGGTTAATAAGAATTTCCCAAAACTCAAACGTTCACTGATGGAAATAAGACTATGACAAAGTGATGGCAGAGTATAAAAGTAGAGCAGGTTGAGGTACACCAGGGCTCTCTTTGGTACTCAGAATAATACTCTGGTAGCACCGTTGGGATACATTTAGCCCTGAATCTTGACTCAGAGAAACTGGAAAGACTATCAATTCTTCCATTACAATTTATCAGTTTGTCAATTGATTGGAACCTTAATTTGCTCATTTGCAACCTGCCAGGATTTTGAGGATTCAAGTATAATTTAATACCTTATAGAGAAAAAGGCTTATATCAGATAAGCATTTGGTTCTACAACATATATAGTTTTTGCCTTATAATATTTAGAGTCTATCTAATGGATAAAGAGTTCTAGATTTCTATAAGGTCATCAGATTCAAACAATTTCAAATTTTGAAGTCAAAACCAAAGGCAATTTTTTGTGACCAAAGAATGAACACATGAATGAATTAACTAACCAACTGAACAACAAAATTAAAAAACTCCATAAGCAAAATATCACATCAGTATCGTACTTGGATGATCCATAGGGATGGTGTCGACAGCAATGTCCAGGTTTCCTGGGATGGTCTGTATCTTGCTCACTCTGTCAACTCTGTGAAAACATGCAAGCACAGAAACACACACACACAATTATTTCAATTTTCAAGAAAAAAATTTCAACTGTAATTGATGAAAATGATGAAAATAATCAACTCTCATGATATGTTTTTAGAAACATTAAGAGCCTAAAAGTAGAGAGAGAGTATGGGATAAATTGTCTGCCACAGAGGCAGTGGGTGGGTTTGGGAAGTGGGGGACATTGGTGGTGGACATTTGTTGGTGGACTGGGGACATTGGTGGTAGAGAATGTGCATTGGTGGAGGGATGGTTGTTCTATTATCGTATGACTGAAATTCAAACATGAAAGCTTTGTAACCATAGCTCACAGTGATAGAATTAAAAAAATAAAAGAGCCAGGCTAGACTTAGCTCCAGTTGCTAAGTAGTGGGCATTCTTGCTTCTCTTCACCATCACAGAGAATGGGGTGCTTCGCTCAACAACGTTGGCTTTTTAGGACATCATTATTAAAGCTCTTTCTCGGGGCAGGAACGATAGTACATTTGCCTTGCATGTGGTTGACCCAGGTTTGATCCCAGGCATCCCATATGGTCCCCTAGCACCTCCAGGAGTAATTCCTGAGTACAGAGCCAGGAGTAACCCCTGAGCATTGCTGGGTATGACCCAAAAAGATAAAACAAACCCCCAAAAAACAAACAAAAGCTCTTTCTCTACCTCATCTTTCAGTCACATTCACTTCATCTTGTGAGTCCTGCTAATCCCTTTCCTTCCTCCTTATAGAAACTTTTCTGCTTATTTTTCTCCACAACAAAGGGAAAAGTGTTGATGACATCTTTATGCTTTCTCTCTCTAAGGAAATCTACTTTGAAAGGTGAAAAATAATGAAGTGATCAGAGTCAGCTCCTCACATACTCTGAGAACCGATCATTAAATTTTCAGTTATTTTGACTACCAATTTATAAGCACAGTCATTATTTTTGTTTGTTATTATTTAGGGAATATATCCAGAGGTGCTCAAGGATTACTTCTGACTCTGCACTCAGGGATCATTTCTGGCAGAACTTGGGGAATGAAAATGTGGTACTGGGGATTGAAAACGGGTCAGACATGTACAAGGAGAGAACCTGATTGCTGTGCTATCTTCACGTTCCCCCAAACTCAGCCATTATTAAAAATAAAATAATACACTTCTCTTCCAAAATGCCTTGACATAATAGGGTGAAAACACTCAGTATTCAAGACTGCTTGGGAAAATGATCCACGTCCTACAGGTGACTTGCTTAGAGCTCAAATACACCAGGATAAATTAGCTCTTGTCCAACCAGAGAGTTTGTTGTTACACATTTATTGGTCAACAACTAAGAATTATTGTCACAGGTAGGAGACATCCATGAAATCAAAGACTCATCAGAGTGACATTGGGAGTCCTTGGTATCCTAGCAGCCAAGATGACAACCTTCTTAGCTTCAGTGACAATGTGGTTAACTGGGCATTGGCTTAGCATTCTATATAATTTCAGGAGTCCAGCATCACACCTCCAGATGGGTATCACCCCCACCGCACCCACGTGGTGAGAACTTTCTTTGTGCTAAACAGATAGCGTGAGGTTTGTGACAGTTTTCTGTAATATCAGACCACCCCAAGCCTTTGCCTTTTCCTTATGCTCAGACTTAAATTTTTTGTGATTTAATGCATAGGGAAAACAGTGAGAATAAAGAAGAAAAGCACTGTGCATTTCACCTAGTGGTTTCAAAGGCCCAGTGAAGTCAATGCTACACACAGCTTTAGAGCAAGAAGCGTGCTGCGGTAAGGCGTGGGAGAAATCTTCCCCCGGGGAGTCTTGTAGGATCACAGAGAAGTAATATTGACTGGGAGGCTCCTTCTAGATGTTACTACTCACACTCATTCTTTCTTAAATTGTTATTATCAAAATTAATGGTTTTTTGGATGACTTACAATACTGTTGGTTATTTAGTTTGGTTTCTAAAATTTATTTTTTTCGAGGATGGAAAAGGGGACATTGGGAAAAGTTCTCTTTTATGTAAATAGTAATAGAGTCCCTATTGAACATGCAGAAAATGTTAATCATACTTGTCTCAGCATACCAGTATTATTTTGTTTTGGAGGCTGTTGATATTTGGATGGGCAAGGCAATTAGTTACCTTTTAGAAAAGAGGCAGAGGTATAAAAATTTTATGTATTGGGGATTAACAGTTTAGATAAACCATGAGAGTTGGTCATCATCAAATGTTGAATAATGCTTTATTTTTTTATTTTTATGTTATTTAAGTTTATCTCCTTTCCTTCATTCTTTTTTTTTATTGTCCTCCTATCCTCTTCCAATTCAATATCTTTGATTTCTTTATTATTTGCTTGCTCTTTCTGGATACAGAAGGGTCTCTATTGGCCTTATATTTTTTGTTTTCAGTGTATTTTGATTTTTTCAGGGGATAGTTTTGAAAGTCATACTCAGTGATGGTCAAATTTTTGGGTCACAACTGTCAGGTGCTCAATGGCTGGAGTGGGGGTGTTCTCCCCTGCAATGTTCAGGAAACTGAGCCCCAGCCACCAGGATGAAAAGCATGTGCTCCAGCCCACGGAACTCTCTTTACAGCCCAATGCTTCATTTTTTACATACTGTGGCTTCTTCTGAAGTTTTCATCTGTTGGTACTAATTTCCATCATATTTCCTAAAGTATCCGAAGGAGAGTGATGGGTTATTGTCTCTACAGAAGTTACTTGCCTGCAGAGTTTCAAGATGTGGTATGAGATTCCTTAACGGCCCAACTCAAAGGTCTCTAAGTGCTCTTCAAATCTAGGCTCTGTGTCAGCTTGACAGTGTGAGGTGGAAGAAAGGGCACCATGACAGTTGAGTCACTGGGGGTGACTAGTTTCTGTTCTGTGTGACACTTACTCTTAGGTCCCATCATCATGCCACAAAAATGCCAACAGATCTCATGGAGACTCTCCTAGGAAGAAGCAGCAGGATCTAGACTCCAGTGCCAGCAAAGGTTCTAGTCAACCGTGAGCCCCAACTGAGGCTTCATGACACAAACCCTCTGCAGGTAGGTCCTGCACAAACCCTCCCCAGGCTGTGGCAAGCCAGACACTGCCATGTGCGGAAGTGATGAACTTTCCTCGCTTAGCCTAACTGTGAACTCTGGTACCACTTGTCATCCCGTTGATCTTCAATTTGCTCGAGTGGGCACCAGTAAGGTCTCCATTTGTCCCTGTCGCTTGCTAGTGAGTCCCTGTGAATTCAAGCGTTAAATAATTGAAGGTGCTATTTTAAGCCACTAAACATTAGGGGGCAATGGGTGTGGGTGGGGAACAACTGTTGCACAGTAGGAGATAACTGACAGAGTTTAATGTTCTACTCTCCCTCCATACAATTCTGACCAGGTGATCCCATGGTGTCTGGTGGACACAACCATAAAATCACCTGGAAAGCATCTGCTTTCTCAGAGAGTTTGGACATTTGAGAGTCAGGTAGTCAGATATTGGTGAAGATTAATTCATCCTTAGTGTGTATCTGGTTCATGCTCATTTCAAGAGAATCTAAATAAAAATCCTACCTTCTATAGTCTGACACGAGTTTCAGTAGGTCCTCTGCTGAAATCTTGCTGCTTTCTTGTCTATACAGGGGTGAAAATCTCGAGTCTCTGTCCACATTTCCCTGGTTGTCTTTAAATACTGATCTGAAAGGAAATAACTTTTTTTCAGGCTGTGATTTGGATATTGTATGTGAAGTTGCTTAAAGCCCATTTTTCTCCTTCATAATTCATCATACTCTTTTTAATTCTTTTTTTTAATGAATGACCTTGAGATACAGTTACAGACTTACAAACTTTCTTGATTATGCTTCAGTTATACAATGATCAAGTACCCATCCCTCCACCAGTGCCCATTCTCCTCCACCAATGTTCCCAGTTTCCCTCCCACCACCCCCACCCCATCCTCTATCACCCCACCCTGCCTCTGCGGCAGGACATTTCCTTTTGTTCTCTCTCCTTTTGGGAGTTGTGGTTTGCAATAGAGGTATTGAGTGGCTGTTGTGTTCAGTCTATAGTCTACTTTCGGCATGCATCTTTCAACCCGAACGGGTCCTCCCAACATCCTTTACTTGGTGTTCCCTTCTCTATATGAGCTGCCTTTTACCCCAGCATGTGAGGCCAGTTTCCAAGCCATGGAGCAGATCTCCTGGTCCTTATCTCTACTACTCTTGGGTGTTAGTCTCCCATTCTGTTACTTTATATTCCACAGATGAGTTCAATCTTTCTGTCTAGCCCTCTTTTTCTGACTCATTTCACTTAACATGATACTATGCATCTGTTAGAAACCATGAAGTCATGAAATTTGCATATAAGTGGATCAACATGGATTTCATCTTTTCTAACAGCTGCATAGTATTCCACTGTATAGATGTACCAAAGTTTCTTTAACTACTCATCTGTTCTCAGGCACTTGGGCTTTTTCCAGATTCTGGCTATTGTATCTGTTTAGTGCTACAATAAACATGTAAGTGCAGATGCCATTACTGTATTTTTTGCATCTCCAGGATAATTATCTTTTATGAGGGTGCACAGCCTCATAAAACACTCATAAAACACTGCACAGCCTGCAGTGTTCAGGGATTACTCATAGTTCTATGCTCAGGGGTCACTTCTGGCAGTGCTTGGGTGCCACATGTAATACCTAAGATAGAACCGGCGTCTGCTGTGTGCAAGTCAAGCACCTTAACCACTGTACTATCTCTGATTTGGGATCAAACCTGGGGTCTCACACATACAAGGAAAATTCTCTACCACAGAGCCACATTCTCAGCCCCCTTTCCATTGGTTTAAATTGTCAACTTACCTCACTGCCCAAGCAAATGGCATACGGTATTTCCCCAACTTGCTGCAGAATTGCCTGTTGGACTTTAATATCTTTTGTGCAAACTATGGAAAAAAATAAGAAAATACTGTTACACTCTCATTTTATAGACATTGTAAGATAATATTATAATTATATAATTATTATATATAATTATATTATATATTATGATATATTATTATAATATTTGTGCACATTTGGTGCTGTGTAACCCCACCAATGGCCAACATCCAGAGACTATAAGACCAAGCTCCTGGAAGCACATGGCCGCAAAGCCTCTTGGAGAACCTGACAAGCTACCAAGAGTCTATTGCCCGCATGGGAGAGCCTTGCAAGATCCCCATGGCGTAATCATATCCCCAATACAGTAAAAGATATATGCATACCTCTTGGAGAGCCTGGCAAGCTAACAAGAGTATTCTGCCTGCATGGCAGAGCCTGGCAAGCTCCCCGTGGCATATTCGACATGCCAAAAACAGTAACAATAGGTCTTATTCCCGTGACCCTGAAAGAGCCTCCAATAATTGGGAAAGACAAGTAAGGAGAGGCTGCTAGAATCTCAGGGCTGAGTGTAATAAAGATGTTACTGGTGCCCGCTTGAGTAAATCGACGAACAATGGGATGACAGTGATACAGTGATGAGATAATAT
This sequence comes from Sorex araneus, assembly GCF_027595985.1. Lineage (NCBI taxonomy): Eukaryota > Metazoa > Chordata > Mammalia > Eulipotyphla > Soricidae > Sorex > Sorex araneus. The sequence continues at coordinate 258,316,008 of NC_073313.1, forward strand.
AAACCTTTTAATATTTATATTGAAATTCATTCTGGAACTCTGCCTTTCAGTTCACGGGCCTGACCTCAGGAAGAGCCGAGTGACATTCTCTGTGTCCAACCCACTGTATGATGTTGTTCTTCCCTTTTAATTTGGAAATTTCAAATGTGGAAAATACTCTTGTCTCAGAATATTAGCTTGGTAACCACTTATTTTCCATTTGAAAGACCTTAGACTCTTAAATGGAAAGTCCGATCAAATTTGCATCATCATCTGTTCTATTTCTTAGTATTCACTATGGCAGAGGTTGAACATCTTATTGAGTAAACAGTCATAGTGCATCTACTTTGAACTTTTCAGGCATAAAAGTTTTCTGCTGCAGCTTCTTAAATCTGCTGCTTCAGCAAGAAGACCTCTCAAAATCTATAAATGAACGAATGTCACTCTGTTTTAACAAAAGTTTCTTTAGGAAAACAGATGGCAGACTGGATTTGGTCTCACACCCTGATGGGCAGGACACTGAATGACTTGAATATACAAGAACCTCTGCTGGAACTTGCATACATAATCAAATTCAGTGACTATGGATTATTTACCTAATATATTTCCATTGTGAAAAATGTAACAATTTTATATTTATTTATTTACATTTAAAAGAATTTTTTAGAGTCACTGTCACTCTCATTCCGTTGCTCATCAATTTGCTCGAGTGGGCACCAGTAACGTCTCTCATTGTGAGACTTATTGTTATTATTTTTGGCATATCCAATACGCCACAGGTAGCTTGCCAGGCTCTGCCATGCGGGCGCGATACTCTCAGTAGCTTGCAGGGCTCTCCGAGAGGGGCGGAGGAATCTAACACTGGTCGGCTGCGTGAATGGCGAACGCCCTACCACTGTGCTATCGCTCCAGCTCTAGAGCATTACAAGCTATTCATGACTACATTTCAGTCATACAGTGTTCCAACATTCATCCCTCCACCAGTATACATTTCCCACCACCAAGGTCCCTAGTTTCCCTCCCACCCTTCCCAACTTCCTCCCACCCCATCCTGCCATCCTGCCTCTATGGCAGGCAACTCTCTCCTCTCTCTCTGTGTCTCTCTTTCTATCTGTCTCTCTCTGTTTCTCCCTCTCTCTGTCTCTCTCTCCCCCTCTCTCTGTCTCTCTCTCCCTCTCTGTCTCTCTCTCCCTCTCTCTGTGTGTCTCTGTCTTTCTCCCTCTCTCTCTCACTGTGAGCATTATGGTTTGCAATACAGATACTAAAAGGCCATCATGTCTATTCCTTTACCTACTTTCAGCACTCAGTTCTTACTCAGAGTGATCATTTCCAACTACAGTTGTTATACTAGACCTTCCTCAATTTTAACTACCCTCTGCCCCCCCCATTTGTGGTCATTTCTAACCATTGAGCAGTCCTCCTGGCTCCTGTTTACCCTGGCCTTGAATATTAATCTCATACTATCTTTTTATATCTCAACAAATTAGTCTCATATTATTTCTTTTATATCCCACAAATGAATGCAGTCATTTTATATCTGCCCCTTTCCTTCTGACTAATTTCACTCAGCATGATATGATTTTATATTTATTTTATATAAAACAGAAACATTCAATTATTAAAGAAAATTGGCTCGAAAAAAGCAAAAAACAAACATTAGACATAGATCCATCACCGAAGAACTTATACTGCCCACGTTCTCTTCCTCTTTTTTTCACTTTGGAGTTATTCTAATTTGGTATGTAATTAATTACCAGTTTTAATTCTTAATTCATTATAAGCCTTGATGATGTCTGAGTAAATTGCATTCCTTCGTTTTCTATCAGATTAATGCTATTTGTTTTTACTATTATTAATGCTTTGATCCTTGAGGTTAGAGTTTTATCTGCAGTTAAATTTATTCTGCTTCAAAGATGTCCGAAATCAGAATTTTCTAAGACCGAATGCCAACAACATGCACTTTAAAATTTTTCTGGTAAATATGTTTCCTTAGAAATATAATTTTTTCTTGCTTTTTGGGTCACACCCAGTGATGCACAGGGTTACTCCTGGCTCTGCACTTAGGAATCATTCCTGGCAGTGTTTGGGGATGCCAGGGATTGAACCCGGGTTGGCTGAGTGCAAGACAAATGCCCTACCCGCTGTGCTATTGCTCCAGCCTCAGAAATATATTTTTTTTCACTTTTTGAGTGCCTAAGTTTTCTCAAAACCATGCTGATTGAAGAATTTGGATTGACAATACTGTTACATACTTCCCATGGTTCTTAATGGAATTTTGTGTTACCTTGTTGGAGTCTGGATTCTTGATATAAGGCTCAGCACCACTGGTAATACTTCCCATCAGCACTTTTTCTATTTTGGCCACCAGAACAATTTCAGAATGTGGATTGCTTACAGAGAAGATAGCCTACAAACAAAGAAAATAGTTCTAAGCATTCGGCAAACCACAATTAATACCTTCATTAACTTGTATTAATCTGTACAAGAATATTTATTTTAAAATTAAAAAAATGTTTTAATAATTATTTTAAAGCATCATGAGTTCAAAAGGACAAAGGAGGCTTTCACAAAATTCCATCTTTTAGAATGGATGGCTTTAAGGGTGATTTTATTTGGATAATGGCTCATGTTATATATCTATTAGTCAGAGCAACGGAACATGCGTTTTCTCTCCCTAACAAGTCAAACTTCAACCTGTTTTGGAAACTTCAGCCATTCCTCTGGAAATCCTTTGACTTGAGGTTCTTCTGATTGTCTGGGGGAGAAACTGTCAATGTTTCCATTTTCCACAGCTACAGGAGCCCCCGGGAACATCTGCCTGACAGCTGTGTGGTTCAGATCCACGTGGAAATCCGCAGAAATCTTCCTGCTGTCTCTGAGGTCATAAAGTGCTACGCTCACAAAAAAGGGCTCAATCTGTGGAAATAGAAAATAATAATTGGCTTTAACACAAAATCGTTATGCATCTAATAGTCGCAGTGGTGCAATTACTGTCACTGTCACTGTCATGCCATTGCTCATTGGTTTGCTCGTGCGGGCACCAGTAATGTCTCCATTGTGAAACTTACTGTTGTGACTGTTTTTGGCATATCAAATATGCAACGTGTAGCTTGCCAGGTTCTGCCATGTGGGCTACATACTCTTGGTAGCTTGCCGGGCTGTCTGAGAGGGGTGGAGGAATTGAACCCGGGTCAACTGCGTGCAAGGCAAACACCCTACCCACTGTGCTATGGCTCCAGCCCAGCCCAGTGCAATTACTATTACTATTATTTGAGTGACTCCCAAGTAGTAGGGACCCCAGGGGCCACTCCAAGAAATACTCAGTCATTGGGCCAGAGAATGCTAGGATCTGAGATTAGGTGGTACTTGGACCGGGGGCCATCAAGGCTACTCCAGAGCGTACTCGAAGATCACCAGGGTCACACCCAGCAGTGCTCAGTGCTCAGGGCATGTGGTGTTGGGGTTTGAGTTGAGTCCAGTGCGTGCTGAGCATGTGTTCCAGCCCTTTGGGTTTCTCCCGGCTCAAGTCTCATTAGTCAGTTCTTAAATAAGGTACATAAAATACCATTTGAAAGCTTATATAGAATCTATATCTATAGTATCTATAGAATATACATCATTTTATAGATCATACAGGTATGTTCCATTTATAATATATAATGTAGTATCTTTATAAGTATACTTTAATACTTTAAAAGTATTTCTGTTGTAATAATGTAATAGAATTACACATTATAATATCATAGCATTCTATAACAATCATATCATATATGTAAAATTATAATATATGTTATATGAAATATAATGATACATTTAAAATAATATTAATGAGAATGTTATCAGAATTTTTTTATCCAGCAGATGATTCAAATCCTGCACTGTATAGTCCTTCATTTGAGTTTTTCTGCCAAATATTCTCTTAAATATTATATAATCCATGATGACTTTGTTTTATGACACTGTCTAGTAATTTACCTGACATTCCCAGGAAATACCTGCCTCTTCAGTTGTATGACATGACCCACTTGAGTCATGTGTCATTTACAGTAGTAGTCTAGACTGATGTTTGGTTCTCATATTCCATTGTATAAGAGCACAGGGTCAACTGCCCTGCGACCTCCGATGCTATCTTTCACATTAGGTCATGTTGCTATCTGCCAGTTTTGTCCTATATTAACCTACCACTTTCCTTTCAATAAGTGATAAGAACTTTTTCATACATAGTCTGAGACTGCCCCAGTATTCTGCCACTCGTCAAACTGAACCTAGCATTGACAACACCTTCTGGAATCAATGACTGCTATGAAGGCTACTATTGGTAATTTTAAGATTTCATCATTCTTCCTACCTTTATTAATTTGTATTCTACCACAACAATGAGTGTTAATTTCTACCTCACTTATTTATTTTTAAATTTAAGTACAGGATAGTGAGTTATTACTTATTGAATAAGTAATTACATCTTACCATTATAATTTTAGTGATTCTCAAATTGAGTTGGGGCTGGAAAGATAGTACAGTGGGTAAGGTGCTTGCTTTACATGCAGCCACCAACATCCCATATGGTCTCCTGAGCACTGCTAGGACTGATTCCTGAGTGCTGAGCCAGGAGTTACCCTTGAACATCACTAGCTGTTGGCCCCCAAACAAAAACAAAATCAGAGTCAAGTTTGGCTATTATGACATTCTTCAAAGCGGCTCTCTCCAAGAGGGGCGGAGGAATCGAACCCGGGTCGGCCACGTTCAAGGCAAACACCCTACCCGCTGTGCTATCGCTCCAGCCCTATCTGCACTATAATATTTGTTTTAAAACATCATGAGTTCATGTTAATACCTCCATTTCCAATATCATTAACCTATAGCTTTCATTCATCAACTTACTGTCAAAGTAAGCAGTGTCCAACCCACAGCGCCATCTCCACTAAATGCTTTCTGGGTGCCACCTTGCCAGCGTGTTATGTTCTAATGAGGCCAAGGGAACACACCACCTCTGTGTTCCATATTGTCTTAATTCTTCTTCCTCTGCCACCCTGTTTGGAGTTTTAGGGTGCTCACCCAACTCCAAATTTCTGGGTGTCTCTTCACCCCATTGCCCCTAAGCAAGAAAGGAAGAGAAACATGTGCTCTAAAGATAAGAGAAGATGGAAAGAAGATGGAAAGTGTCAAGGCTGAGTTTGAAAGCAGAAGTGCAAATTACTTCAAGAAATGGTGCCAAGAGGCTGATGGTAGGAGGTCAACACAAGCAAAGACATAAAAGAAAACACAGGATCAGGAGCTGGAGTGATAATACAGTGAGTAGGACACTTGCCTTGCACACTGCAAACCTGGATTTGAACCCTAACTCCCTGTTTGATCCCCTGAGCCTTTCTAGAGTTATCTCTGAGTGCAGAGCCAGAAGTTAGTCCTGAGCATTATTGGGTGTGGCTTCAAAACAGACAAAAACAAACAAAAAGCCAGAAAGAAAATCCCTCCCCCCCCACACAGGATCAGAATATTAGAATAAGATCAGAAGGGAGGCAAAAAAAAAAAAACAACAAAACTTAGAATGAATTTGTCCAGTACCATGAGAAATGGAAATTAATTGCATGAAAAGGAAAAATCACAAGGTCATGGAAAAACATCAATTTCCCAGGCTTTGTGGTGATAGGAATTGATATGGATGTTAATGATATAAACATATAAAATACAAAGGATAAAGAGACCAAGACAAATTCGGAGCTGGACTTATGGATCAAACAGTGGGTACGACACTTGTTTGCTTAGCTTCTGTGTGTGTGTGTGTGTGTGTGTGTGTGTGTGTAGTTAGTGACTGGACCCAGGGCCTCATAACTGCAGGTGAGGCAGATGCTCGACCACTGAACCACAGTTTGGGACCTCTCTCACCATCTTTGTCAGGTTTCTAGTTGTGGATTCTTTCCGAAACCATGAGCTAAATAGAAAAAAATGGTATCCAAGTATCATCATTAACATGGGAAGAATAGAAATGAGAAAAAGAAAACAGCTTACAAAGATTGGGGAATGAAGAGTGAATTTGTTGTTTGGTTGGGTTTGGTGGCCATGCCCAGTGATGCTCAGTGGTCATCCTGGCTCTGCACTCAGGAATCACTCCTGGCAGTGCTCAGGGGACCACATGGGGTGTCAGGGATGGAACCCAGGTGAGCTGCAAGCAAGGCAAGCATCCTACTGCTATACTATCTCTCCATCCCTGAAGAGTGATTTAAAAAAAAAACTTTTAAGATACTGTATGAGTTATTACAGAAATTGAAGTGAATCAAGGGAGAATTAATTTTCAAGTAGAAAACATAAAACGCACCCCAGATTAAAACAATGACTGAAATAAGCATTTGTAATTATATACTTTAAAGCATATATTATTATTTGTATATACATTATGAAGTATATAGGCAATTAATTACAAGCTTCTAATTATGAAATATGCTAAAAACCTGATAATTTTACTTTTGTTTATGAACTTAACTTTTCCATTGATGCCTATCACCTACCAGTGCTCTGTGGACAAGTAGGTTATCCACAAAGCCACATTATGACACCATTAACAATTATGAAGACTAATGCTAAACATTTTGCTGAATGTTTAATAAGTGTTTCTTCTTCTTTTTAATGTAGCAATAAGGCCAGGTTTATAATTGGGGTAATAATTTGATTCTTTATTACTAGCAGTATTTGCTAACTTCAGGAGACACAGCAGATTCCTGGCTAGAAGCAACTCAAAAACAAGCAAAAAAAGACAATAAAATGAAATACACTGCTATTTTAAAAAAATTAAACATTTAAAAATACTTTACCAGTCTAATTTAGTTTAGAAAACTTAGTTTACAATACTGATAGTTTCTAAAGAATTGAAAAAAGGCAGAAATTGCAAAAGTAACCCAGGAAAGCACTTAAAACATATTGAAGGTCAAAGTAAGAATTTATTGTTTTCCTCCATCGCTATATGTTGATTTTTTTTCAATTCCTGCTTAGTGAATGGAAATAAACTACCTTTCTTTGGTGAATTCACCAGAAATTAAAGCCCATATGGAGATTCATTTATTTTTTCCCAACCCACCTTCTTAACTAAAATGTCAAATCCTACTTTTTGAATAACTGGATTTTCACATAAATTAGTTTAATAAAACACTTTAAAAGCTTAGCAAATTGAGTCATAGGCTTTTTATGTTTAGAATTCTGTATTCTTAAAAAAAATGAAAGAACATGAAAGTTTAAATGCAGTTTTGCTGTGAAGCAGCTTTATTACATAGCATTTTTTGACTTAATTCGAACACATTTTTTTCTTCTACAAAGTCATTGGGGTAGAATTTGGTTTTCAGTTTACTGACTGAAAAATTATGTGCTGTCAAATATTATTTCTTTATCATAAGAAAGTACTTTTAAAGGAACCTCTTTAGATGCTCATTCATTAAATGCAGTAGTTGAATTTTCAACATCTTGGAGAATGGTTGAATAAGTGATAATGCATCTATACAGGCTTACAAAATGTGACTATAGAAAACAGTTTATACTAACAAAGAAAAGTCATTAAAAATGTTCAAACATTTCTGTAGCTTAAGAGATTGGGTTTAAGTGAGGTATCATATTAGTATTTTTATCTCCCTCCCAACCTCTTCTTCCCCCCTCCCTCCCCTTCTTCCTTCCTTCCTTCCTTCCTTCCTTCCTTCCTTCCTTCCTTCCTTCCTTCCTTCCTTCCTTCCTTCCTTCCTTCCTTCCTTCCTTCCCTCCTTCCTTGTTTACTCTTGGCATGGGATCAAACCTTCCTTCCTTCCTTCCTTCCTTCCTTCCTTCCTTCCTTCCTTCCTTCCTTCCTTCCTTCCTTCCTTCCTTCCTTCCTTCCTTCCTTCCTTCCTTCCTTCCTTCCCTCCTTCCTTGTTTACTCTTGACATGGGATCAAACCTACCTTCCTTCCTTCCTTCCTTCCTTCCTTCCTTCCTTCCTTCCTTCCTTCCTTCCTTCCTTCCTTCCTTCCTTCCTTCCTTCCTTCCTTCCTTCCTTCCTTCCTTCCTTCCCTCTATCCTTCTTTCCCTCCATCCTTCCTTCCTGGTTTTCTCCTGACTTGGCATTGAATCCTTGTAAGTCTTATGCAAGACAAGTGCCCTACCTACTCTACTTTCTCTCCAACCAATTTTTATTAGTTCCTTAATATTTGATTTATAATCCTCATTATACTCTGTAAAAAAATCAGTTTTTTGATGTATCATCTGAAAAATAAATTAAAAAAAAACAATTTCAGGGGAAAATCAATGTATGCTTCGACCTGACTGAAAGGAAAGGCTGAATGCAGAGGTGTTCAACTTGGATGTGTTTTCTGGTCCATGGAATTGGCCTGGAGATAGACACTTAGCTTCTGACTGTGGTTCTAGTGAAAAGAAAGGATTCTGTGGAAGTCCCTGACCTCTGGCATGGGAAAGAAAAATCCATTCATTATCTGAGAGCTTTAGTTTCTAAATAACAGTTTAGTTTTTAAATCACAGTTAAGGATGTGCATAATAAAAGAAAATATTGTCATTTAAAAAGAGAATTAAAATGGATACATTTTTCTAAATTATTTTCAAAGTAGTTGCAGGAATCTAAGCTTTAGGTTCACATCAGTTTTGTGGGTCTCAGCTAACTGAATGGGAGAAACACTTTCAGTCAACACATAAGGGCTCACATCCCGGATATAAAATATACTCCCAAAGATTAGCAACAATAACACAAAAACCCAGAGCCCCAACAAAAATTGGGGAGAGAAAATGAACAAGGACTTCTTTGAGGAAGAATAATGGATGGCCAACAGGCACATAAAAATGCTCTCCATCACTTATTATTAAGAAAACCCAAATCACAACGATAAGGAGATGCTACCTCAAACCAGTGAGAATGGCACAGACCAAAAATAATGGGAACAATCTGTGTTGGTGGGGATGTGGTGATCAAGGATATCCACAGCTGTGGGAATGTGGTCTGGTTCAACCCCTATGGGAAACAGTAGGGAGAGTTCTCAGTAAAGAAAACCGAGCTACCTGTGTAAGTTCACAAAACAAATCAGTGAGCCGTGGCAGCATGGTCTCTCTAGCCTGCCATAGGCATTCGGTGGCCACAAGCCGCTTCCCCATCCTGGCCTGCAGTCGCTGCCAGCAGACTCATGATGGAGGGCACGGGGCTGCTAGGCTGGTTGGTGACTAGTTGCAGATTATTCCAGTCTTGTCTCCCTCTGCCTCCTTACAGTCTCACCCACTCCCGTATTCCTCCTGTCCCCCATGCTAGTCTCTTTGCATGATGTCTCGCAGCCTTGGTCTAGCGCCCAACCTCTCAAGGTTGGGGGAACAACTACACCCAGGTGAGGTAGCACAATCAATATACGAAGGCCCTTCCTTCTAGGGAAGCTCTTCTAAAACAAGACAAAGATCTCTCCTCCAGATTGAAGATTTGTTCAAGGGAGAAATACTATCTAGGCATGTATTTCTCCTTTACTAAGTCCAACAATCATTTAAACAATCATTTTAATTCTATTTCTTAATAATATTAATCATTTGATATGGACACAGTAAGAGATACATTAAGCTTACAGGGTGGCTCTCATGGAGACATCTTTTTGTTTGTTTGTTTGTTTTCTTTTTGGGTCACACATGGGGATGCACAGGGGTTACTCCTGGCTCTGCACTCAGGAATCACTCCTGGCGGTGCTCAGGGGACCATATGGGATGCTTGGAATTGAACCCGGGTCAGCCTCGTGCAAGGCAAATGCCCTACCCGCTGTACTATTGATCATGGAAACATCTTGCTGTAGATCCCAGACTACAGTGCTCAGGCCAGATGAGCTTTTCCTAAACCTAATCAGGGTCCTGATCTATTTGTTCCTCTTTGGATCATGACAGAATTTATAGTTAAGTTTTATGATGCTTGGCCTGTTTCAATGCCAGGGTAGCTCACAGATTGCCCTGGGTCCATTCAGTCCCTTCATTGGGACCCTGTTTCTGGGATGCTAAGAACTAAAGGCAACTGAGGCTTAAGTGGATAAAATATGAGATGGCCAGGAGTAAATATTATTCGGAGTCAATTAACTCCCAACTTACAAAAGCATAGCATTAACTGTCTTCCTGTGTCTATACAATAAGGACACTGCTCTATAGTAAACTATGCAAAAGTACACAAAGGAAGGAGGAAAGCAATATTTCACTTACAAATGAAGAGTCTGACTTACAAGTACTACTTAGTAGTAATAGGTGATTAACTGGTTGGGGAAGAGAGCACAGGGAAGTTAAAGATAAACAGAGAGGAATAGGAATGCCTTGAGAGCACTGTGAATAAACCTAAGCTTCCTGTGGCCAGGGAGAAAGGACAAAACAATGTTATCCTACAGCTACCCTAAAACCCAGTAGTTCCTTTCAGGTATCTACCCCATGAGAGTTCAATGTTTAAGAAAATCAACTCCATTCATTTCTCTCCTTTTCTTTGCCAACTCTAATCAAGAGATGCAATGAATTGTAGGTGCCACTGAGCTGTTCTTCTTGATAAGTTATTTTCCTCTTCCATCCATTCTGACAGAATATTTTTTAAAATCAGAAATTAGCATTGTTTTGCTTCCATTCACACCTGAATAAATCTAAACTCTCTTGGACTGTTTCTTCCACAATTCTTTGGACTGCTCGCTCTCTTGGTATCCCCCTTAAGATCCTAGAACTTGCCCTGAGATGTATCAATCTCAGGGCATTTTCACTTGCTCTTTCTTCTGCAAGAAGAATAGTTTCTGTCCTCTGCCTTTTCATCCTTCCCAACATTTGGGTCTCTATTCAAATATCACCACCTCAAGGTACTTCCCAAGACAATCACCCTTTCTCTACCAGCTCTTCTAGTTCCTTTAACATCTCTGTTGATTCACTATAAATATCTCTGCACAGTGTAAAAAGGTCTTTTTGATGTTGGATTACTATTTGAGAGTAGGGGGAGTAGGGGTTAGACCACACACACAACAGTGCTCAGGGGTTATTCTGGCTGTGTACTCAGGAATTACTCTTCATGGTTCTCGGGGACCATATGCAACATGAAAACAACAATACTTGCAGGCATCACATTTACAAATTTCAAAGCAATTTCACCCATATTAGAATAACAGTCAATATTTAAGGAATACTTATCATGTACCAAAGTGATGCCTAATTGCTTTCCTTAAATGACCACATTTATTATTCAGAATGAATATTTGAGATAATTACTGTTACTATAATTTCCATTTATAGAAGATGGTTTAGAGGAAACTACTTGCCCAGCATGGCAGAACTCCTAAGTGGGAAAGCGGTAAGTCTACAGTCCACAGAAGGTACCAAGGTATCCAGCTACTGCATTACGTAGAGGGGGAGCGGGCTCAGAGGTCAGGGAGGTGCCTGAAGACTCAAGGACAGTAAGTGTTTCTGAAAGACCTCGTCCTTTTTGTCAGCACTCCTGTTCATACCCAACAAATTCATGCTTGTACATCACAAACAGAAGCATGCACGTATACAATGTGGACAGTGATATTTCTACTTTCTAAGTCAATGCGGGTCATGTCATGGATTTAGAAATAAACTCTCCTCTTTGTAGTGAAAGAAAAAAATTGATGGGATAATTAATTGGAAATAAGAATAAAATGTATCGAAAATAAAGAGAAATAAGCCAATATAAGGGATTTTTACTAATGTAGGATTTTTTTTTCTTAATAGTGTATACATGTTCATAAAATATCCCCCTCCTACACATACATTTGCAGTTAGAGTATTTTCATAAGAGAGGATTTCAAGAGAACCCATTTAGGAGGAAAAGGAATCTTGTATTAATTTAATTAGCACTGTGATGTTTCCCCAAACTCTTAGAATAGCACCTTTCTGCACATGTACCCTCTGTCCTACCATGTAATTAATATTCATTTAATATAATTATACTTGATTAACACTTTAGCCTCGTCTTAACTAGCTATAGCTATGAGCTCACATGGTTGATTTGTTAGTTGTAGCTATTATCCAGTAGACACAAAAATATAGGTGTACTGGTATAAAAATGATTACTTTAAAATTACCTCAAGTACCACAGAGAAGAATAGAACACCTTAAGAGATTCTGAATCCACATGCTGGATTAATGGAATGAATTCTAGAGTTCAGTCTCTTTAATATTTTTTAAACTGAAAGGAAAATTTTACAGCAGTGTGTTGAAAATCTACCTTTTCAGTATGGAAAAATGCATCCAATAATACTCCCTGATATATCAATGGTATGTACTTAGGGCTGGAATTTATTTCCATTAGAAAAGACTTCACTAGGGTAGAATGATGTTGAGCAACTGGTACAAAAATATAACAGAAGAAGAAAGAGAACTTACATTTGTTATCGGATCATTTTCATTTTCTGAAACACATCCCTGCAGGCTGAAGGTCAGAGCTTTACAAATGATCATTATTCTTTTGGCTGCTTTTTCTTCAAATGGCTTGACCACAAACTCGGATTCCAAAAGATCCTTTTTCTGAAATTTCAAGGTCTAAAAATGTTTTTGAAAGTTTTATTCATGAAACTACCATCATAAAATATAAATTATAAGTCATATTGTAATCATCTGATTGAGTTTGTGTCTCTTTAGACACATATTGACTTACATCTATATCTGGATCCAGTGAGAAGAGATTTAGCCTCTCCATGTTTCGAGTTGTTTTGACAGTCTCTTCTGTTTCCATGAGGTACTACAGAGAAAATGGAATTAGTTTTTGTCATCTAAACATCCACAACTTATATCCCAGCTCCAACGATAGGGCTAAGAATTAGCCCACGGGATTATCACTGCTATAGATTTATTCACAAAATCTACCAAGAAGTGCATTTATTTTTGAGTGTTGAGTAAAATACATAGATTATTTGAAAGCTCTGGATGAGTTTCTTAGTTTAAGTCTTAAAAAGAAATCATTTTCATATTTTCCAAGAAAGTAAAAGTTTCTAAGTAATTTAAATTTATTTGCATAATAAAATGTTGATTTTCATTACTTTTGTGAAGTCGGGGTGTAGGCTGTTCTCTGGAGAGTCTGTTTCCTCTGCTGTGCATTCACAAGTTACAGAGTTATCCAGTGAATCTTGAAAAGATACATCAAGATGAATTATTAAAGATGCTCCTAAGTCACAATTTCTCTGACTCTGCCATAACAGAATTGGGAAAGAATCAAAAGGAGTGTGGGATAGGTGAATTAGGGCCTTATTTGCCTGGCTCTAGAGCTGCACATTTCAAAGCTGGAAATCAGATTTCCTGATGATCTGAAATTCTTTACATGATACCAACTTGTTCCTGTATGTATGAAGCATGTATGAAGTTTTCTTGTCTATATATTTTTGATAATTCTGACTTTCATGCCATTGATGTAGTGTGTACATTTTAAACTCCAGTCATTAAGATTCTGTATACGTTAATAGTCTAGTAAATCCACATAACTTACTTATATTAAGGAATTAATGAATCTAAAACATTTAAAGTATATATCAAAAATATATATTATTTGTGCATATAGATAGTAATGTAAAATCAATTATGGATTTCTTCCTCACTAGCATCTGTATTTAGTACTTTATAGCACATGGTAGATTGCTAAGAAATGAAAGACTGTGGGCTGGAGAAATAGTACAGCAGGTGTTTGCCTTGCATGTGACTGACCTGGTTTAATCCCTGGCACCACATACGGTCCCCTAAACACTGCCAGGAGTAATCCTTGAGCAAAAATTCTGGAGTAAGTTTTAAGCACTAACGAGAATGGTTTTTCTCAAATAAAATAAAATAAAATTAGCTACTTAAAAAGAAATGAAAAGCTTTTTAGTTTCTAATTTACTTAAAATAATTTTCTTTGAGTGCAGTTATTGACTCCTGGGAATGAACTTATTATCATCTACATAGCTACGGACTTGTTTTCCCATCCTTCATTTACCCTTTCCCTCTCTCTTGCAACTCTCTCTTTTCCTAGAATGCATTCTGACTAAGAAGAAAATAAGGTTGAACAAATAAAAAGTCTTTGTCTTATAAAAATTTCTTATGCTGCACAAAATTTATGAAACTTTCACCTGTCAGCTTATCTCAGTCTGGCCAAAAAAAAAAAGCAAAGATGAAAAAACTTTCAACCAAAAGGAAGTAATGCGTATTTGATTCTCTGGAGTTCTTTAATTAAACTGAACAAAAAGCTATAAAACACAAAATACCCCTTCTAAAGTAGATATAGACACCTATATAGATAGAGACACCTATATAGATATAGACACCTATTTGAAACAACTGAAAAAATTCCCAACATTATTGCCTAATGCAAGAATACATTATTGCATCACAGCAAATCATACTCATAGTCATGCTACTGAAAGTAGATAGATGGGTCATTTCCTAAAGTCAGTAGCTCTGAGATGAATGAATGATCTAGAGCTGACAGCTATCACACTATGAATAGTTCAAATGAGCAAAATCCCACAGGTCACAGTTGGAAATAAAAGGAGGTGGGTGCAGGGGTCTCACCCAGGCCCAGCTCTGTGAGCTCTGCGCTCCTTCTCCCCTGCAGGGTCCCCTCGGGACTGATCTGCAGGATGCGGTTGAGGGTGTGGATCCAGTCATCCATGTCTGACTCTGTTTCAGCTGCCAGCACGAAATAGGTCAGGTCATTCATTTTCAACTCAAAGGCATATTTTCTTAGTCTGTTATTCTGCAGAATACAGAGAAAGACGAGAAAAATCCACAAGATAAGATAATAAATCTTAAAGAGGGAGCATTATTTATCATGGGATTGTACGTGAAGACTTTCTATAAGCGTGGGTGACATTAGTGAGGGTTTTTCAAATAGGACAAAAAATTGGAATACTTATAGAATAATTTTGTCTGTTTTCTTACGTATATATATATTTATTTTATTTTTTATTTTTTTGGTATGAAGATAGATATTCACTGTTTTTATTGCCAGGATTAACCCAAGTGGTTCAAAAATTTATCTTTGGGCAGATGGGTATTTTCTAAACTTCTTCACGGGGCTGTTTTAAGTTCACTTTCTCACATTTGCTCTCCCCAGACTCATTTCAGTTTCAAGGTCACCAACAGATACACTGTTGATGTATAATTCAAGGCACATTTCTCAATTCAGCAGAATTAATACAGTGACCACGTCTATCTTCCTGACATTCATCTATTCTCTATTCTGACTTTCTCTCGCCATCAGTTTCCACCTTTCAGTCACCCCACTGTGGCTCTTTCTTTTATTGGTGACTTCTAAAGCTGGCTCTATTTCTTTCTCTTTTTTAATTTTTTTTATTGTGTCACAGTGAGATACACAGTTACATGATTGGGTTTCATTTTTACATTTTTACACAATTTTGCAATACCCATCTCTTCACCAGTGTACACTTCCCACCAGCAATGTCCCCAGTTTCCCTCCAATATCCCTCCCTCCACCTGCCTATCTCTGTGACAGGCACTTTTCTTCTCAATCTCTGTCTGTCTGTCTGTCTATCTGTCTGTCCGTCTGTCTGTCTCTCTTTCTCTTTCCTTTTGAAAGCCATATTTCTGCTTTCTGTTTTCGACTCCTTCCTTTCTCATCTGCTACAGGGGCATTAAGTCACCTCCCTTTAGCTATGGCACCCTAATTCCTTGATCTGGTTTTAGCTATTCCATCTTATTCTATAACTTTACATCTCCACTTAGACTTTCAGTAGCCAAAACATGTAGTCTTGTGTTGGTTCCCAGAACGCACTGCCATCACCTGCTTATTGTAACTTCCAGTCACAGAACAGGCCGGTCATCACCCTGGTCGCAGAGTCAGCATAAGGGTTGCCCCTTACGTGCTTGGGTAACTCGCATTCACTACTTAGACCTTACTAAAGTCATACTTGCCCAGAAAAGTGTCTCAATTTCTCAGTGAGGACAAGGTTTACACCTTCAAGGACACTTACAAATTGGATGCTGTATCTTTGGGAAAAAGAAGATGGGTGGCATGACCTTCCCCAACTTCAAGCTGTACAACAAAGCAGTAGTGATTAAAACAGCATGGTATTGGACTGGAAATAGACCCACAGACCAATGGAACAGAGTTGAATATATTGCCACAGATTCTCAAATATGTGATCACTTAATCTTTGACAAAGGAGTGAGAAATGTGAAGTGGAACAAGGAAAGCCTCTTCAACAAGTGGTGCTTGGAAAATAAACTTTATCTGCAAAAAAAATAAAACTATCTGCAAAAAAATAAACTTGATCTCTGTTTAATGCCAGGTACAAAAGTCAGATCAAAGTGGATTAAAGACCTCAATATCAGACCTGAACCTATAAGGTATAGGGAAGAAAACGTAGGCAGAACCCTCCATGACACTGAAGCTAAAAGCATCTTTAAGGATGAAACAGCACTGACCAAGCATGTGGAAAGAAACATAAACAAATGGGATTACATTAAACTAAGAAGCTTCTGCACTTCAAAAGAAATAGTGATCAAACATACAGAGAAAGCCCACAGAATGGGAAAGAATATTTACCACCAAAACCTATTTGATAAGGAGTTAATATCCAGGATATACAAGACACTAGTAGAATTGTACAAGAAAAAAACCTCCAAACCCATCAAAAAATGGGGAGAAGAAATGAACAGAAGCTTCCTCAAAAAAGAAATACAAATGGCCAAAAGGCACATGAAAAAAATGCTCCACATCTCTAGTCATCAGGGAAATGCAAATCAAACCAACAATGGGATATCGTCTCACACCACAGAGACGGGCACACATCAAAAAGAACAAGAACAACCAGTGCTGGCATGGATGTGGGGATAAGGACAGTCCTTCAAAAACTAGAAATTAAGCTTCTATATGACCTAGCATTACCACTTTTGGGAATGTATCCCGAGGGTGCAAAAAAACATAGTAGAATTGACATTTGCAACATTGTTCACAATCACCAGAATTTGGAAACAACACAAGTGTCTGAGAACAGACAACTCATTAAATAAACCTTGGTATATCTACACAATGGAATACTATGAAGCTGTTAGGAAAGATGCAGTTATGAAATTTGCTTATAAGTGGATGGACATAGAGAGCCTCATGCTAAGTGAAAATGAGTCCGAAAGAGAGATAGACATAGAAGGACTGCACTCATTTGTGGAATATAAAATAACATAATATGAAACTGATTCCCAAGAATGGTAGACACAAAGGCCAGGAATATTGCTCCATTGTTGGCAGCCTGCCTCATGAACTGGGGGAGAAGGCAGCTGGAGTAGAGAAGGGATCCCTAAGTCAATGATGGTTGGAGGGATTGTTCGGGATGGGAGATGTGTGCTGAAAGTAGAATAGACTCTATTCTATTTTAGTGATAGACTCTCAATATCTGTATTGCAAACCATAATGCCCAAAAGTAGAGAGAGAATATGGGGGAAATTGTCTGCCAAGGTGGCAAGGGGAGGGTTGGGATATGTGTGTGTGTGGGTGTACTGGGGATACTGGTGGTGGAAAATGTGCACTGGTGGAGGGATCACTGTATCACTGAAACTTAAACATGAAATCTTTGTAACTGTATCTCATGGTGATTTAATAAAAAAATTAAAAAAAACTCCAAATTGGATGCTGGTTCACTTTCCTTCTGTTCATTTTGATTATCTTGGCAACCTTTCATAGTCATCAGTTTTGCTCACCATTATATTTTGCATGCATCTTATATATCATGGATTTAAAAAAAAGCCATATATTTAAAAGGGATTAAATAGCTTCCTACTCTTGCAGACCTATTTGTGGAGAGGAGATAAATAAAGGACTAATTAAAGGAATATACAAACAACTAGAGAACAAAGAGATTATATTTTGCAGAGAATTAAAGCTGGCTCACGTGAAGCATAGCTATTTTAGACTAATTTTTCACAGAAGCCGATATCAGAGCTAAAATTTGGAAAGAGGAATGAGCTGCTTAAAGATAAGATAAACATACTTAAAGTAGAGCTGATACCAGAAGGAAATAGCAAGCAGTTTTCCATTTCCCTGCTCTGAAATTAGAAATGCAAGCAAAGAGGCAGCTTGGCCTCATTGATGTAACAGTACTCTATGATTTACGGTGGTTGGAGGAATTAATGAAGATATTCGATCTTGAATTCAGTCAGGTTATTTTGATAAAGGAATGCAACTCTTATCGACACTAACATCGCTCAAAAGTCTTCAGATACCCACTGTAGCACCGTAGCACTGTAGTCCTGTTGTTCATCGATTTGCTCAAGCAGGCACCAGTAACGTCTCCATGGTGAGATTTGTTACTGTTTTTGGCATATCAAATATGCCACGGGTAGCTTTCCAGGTTCTGCTGTGTGGGAGAGATACTCTTGGTACCCTACCGGGCTCTCTGAGAGAGGTGGAGGAATCAAACCGGGTTGTCCCCGTGCAAGGCGAACGCCCTACCCACTGTGCTATCGCTCCAGCTCCCTTAACCCAGGAGCCACTCTAAAAGGAAGATCTCCGGAGATCAACACTTTTATATTTTGTGTGAAGGTCCTGAAGAAGAGGCATGAAATGAAAGGATAGGAAAGAGGCTTGAGAACCAGATTCTTTCACAAGATAAGGATAGCTCTCCTACCACCAGACTCTGTTTTATGACAGCACAGAGCAGCTCTGCATTGCCAGAAATAATTTTGACGGCAGGGTAAATAGTCAGGGCCGGTGTCCTCTGAAAGGTAGTGGACTCAGGCTCACATGGGAAAAAAACCATTTAGGAAACTGTTTTGTTTAATTGGTTTTGGTTTGTGGTCAGACCCTGACATGCTTGGGGAACTCCCATCTCTGCTTGGGTTGTGTCCTGTTGTGATGCTTGGGGGAACACTGTGGTAATAGGGGCACAGGGTAGCTGTAGGCGAGGGAAACACCTTCACAGCTGTATTACATCTTTTGCCTCAAGGAAACTCACTCAAGAATGCAAATTTTGGGGCTAGAGAGACAGGATAGTGACTAAGGTGTTTTTCTTGCATGTGGCTGATCTAGGGTTCTGGCACCGCTTGTGGGCCAAACAGCATTGCTAGGAATGATCCTTGAGAACAGAACCAGGAATAAACCCTGAACACCACTGGCTGTGCCACAGGACCCCAACTTCCCAACCACACACACACACACACACACACACACACACAAACACACACACGAATGCGAATTCTTAGAGGTCAAGTTCTTCCAAGGAGGTCAGACCACCATCTTCAGGCACACTCATTCATACTTGGGTGCTTGGGGCGTCATGATGAAGACCAAGTAAACATTAGCTGACACCTTCACTGACACTAAGGTCAGAGGTAAAAATATAAGGTAGAAGACAGATGCAAAGGAGAGGCAGGTTATCTTTCCAGAAATAAAAGGAAAAACATTTTATTAACAAAAAGTTTAGAAATATCTAGAGTTTAGCACTGTCACTGTCACTGTCATCCCGTTACTCATCGATTTGTTCGAGCGGGCACCAGTAATGTCTCTTAATGTGAGACTTATTGTTACATTTTTGGCATATCCAATATGTCACAGGTAGCTTGCCGTGCAGGCGCGATACTCTCGGTAGCTTGCAGGGCTCTCCGAAAGGGGGAGGGGAGATATCGAACCTGGGTCATCCTTGTGCAAGACAAATGCCCTACCATTGTGCTATCGCTCCAGAATTCAGCACATCATTGAAAATCAAAATCTAGCAAATTTGGAAGTAAATCTGAATGCTTTCCAGAATTCAAAAACTAACAAAAGAGAATTTGCTTGACTGGTCTGATATAAATAATGGCAGCAGGGATATGAAAAGATATATGAAATAATTATATTGGGTTAAAATTAAAGTTCATGGAGTTGTAATGACTTTCTAATGCAGGTGTCAAGGAACTAGTAAAATTTTATTAGTTTGTTTGTTTGTTTTTAGCTTTTTGGGTCACACCCGGCGATGCTCAGGGGTTATTCCTGGCTCTGCACGCAGGAATTACTCTTGGCAGTACTCGGGGGACCATACTGGTGCTGGGAATCATATGGTTCATGTGCAAGGCAAATGCCCTACCCGCTGTGCTATCACTTTAGCCCTGAACTAGTAAAATTTTAGAAAGAAAATATTACAAATTAAAAACAAAATTAATGGTTTTTTTTTTAAATTGCATCTAGTTCTTTAAATGAATTGGGCATGGTGGCCAACTTCATCTATATTTAAAACTATTTTTAAGTGTGAGCAAAATATAACAAAATTTTGTTTCTCAAAAGAGGGGGGTATTTTAAAATAAACACTCTACTTGCAAGTTCTCAAAAATCAAATTATATGTTTTATATTTGGAATGAAGTAGAATATGTACAGTATAGAGAAACTTATGTGCCGAACTTATTTTAAGAAGCCAAACTTATTTTCTATTTCACTTTCTGTAATATCCAAGATAATGGTATATAAAGTAGCAAGAACAAGAAACCACACACACAGAAAAAGAAAACCAATGGGACATTCTAGTAATCCTGAAATGCAATTGGTAAATCATCAGAATGGAAATCAAGAAGTAATCTTTTCTCTCTCCAACTTCTATTCCATTCCTCTGTGAGCAGTGTCCCTTGTGGCCAGTGTAACTACTTTGCTCATTCAAGCTCACCATAGTCCACTATGTAACTTCATAAATAATGAGACACTGAATATGTCCTCCTATACTTGGATATGCTTAATGAGTTGCAGTAAACTGGTCTGTTTCTCCAATGGAGATCTGGAAAAATTCCAAAATAGGTGCTCCAACAGAGCTACAAATGCTGTGGAAGAACGAATGCAGAAGAAAATTACCCAAACCATCTATACTTGTTTCCCTGCAATTCTGGGCATCTTTTACAGAACTTTTTTCAGGAACAAAAGAAGAATTTTAAAAGAAACCATATATCAAATCCAGATTAGCTATCTTGGGGGCTATCATCTTCTCCATTTTCTGCTTGTTTATTTGCTCATTCATTTGACAAAAACTTATTGAGTACTCTCCATGTGCCAGGTATAAGCATGAGAAAAGTTTCAAGTAAAGTACTTGCTCTCATTGGACTTACATTCTAGTGTACTGAATTGTCAATAATCAAGAAGAAATTTAAACATATATAATAACCATCATGTAGTGATAAATGTAATTTATTTTTCCATATGTTTTTCATGCAACAAAGCTTTCAATATATACTGACTAAAATAAATTCTGCATCTAAAACTTACTGCCTGGAACCACACCCAGGAACATAGCATTACACATCTCTATATGTTCATCCCAACACACACACTTGTAGGTTAAATATATTTGTGCATGCAAGTGTGCCCTGTTAAAGTATCACTGTATCACTGTCATCCCGTTGTTCATCGATGTGCTCAAGTGGGTGCCAGTAACATCTCTATTCATCCCTGTCACGTGCCAGTGTAGCCCGATGACATAATGGGGGCTCTTTCAGGATCAGGGGAATGAGGACCATCGTTGTTACTATTTTTGGTGTATTGAGTATGCCACGTGTAACTTGCTGGGCTCTGTTGTGCACCCTATTAATGTATGAGATTATTAATGTATTTTAATACATTAATTTTAATACATTAATTAATTGTTTTATCATTTTGGACTTGATTGTAGTTCAATTCAAACATAATTTGTCCTTTTTTGAAAGTTCTGTAACTTGGCAGAGTCATGCTCTCTGGATTCTATTTCAATAAATTGGAAGAATTAAAATAATGTTCCTTCAAGTGCTATCAAATAATATATTAAATGAAGAAAATAATAGGTGTCATTTTTGTTTTAATTGTTGTCATGGGAAATACTATTTTTTTTAAACAAATTTTGGTGAGGTCCACACCAGTATTGCTTGGGACTTATTCCTCGTGGTGCTCAGGGACCATATGAGATGCCCCGAGTTTGACAATGGGTTGGACAACACGCAAGACAAGAACTTTAAGCCCTGTACTTTCTCTCTGACACCAGAGAGATGATATTCTTTAGAGTCAGATTTTGCTAGCAAGAAGTTTATAGGTAATATTTGACTTCTAAATTTGTTTTCCTTGGCAGACACACTTTTATTTTCCTCTCATTTGATTCCTTGTTATGGGTATGCATACTTCATTTTTCCACAGTCTGAAGGTTCCCTGTTTTCTTGACTAGGGCCCTGCTTTCTTCTTGTAGCGAGCTGCCCGAGATATAGAAAGTATCTGAATTTCTAGTCTATGATTAAACATAGAATGGACCCAGGATATGTACCCAGGATTCTAGTTTTACCCAGGATTTTACCCAGTTTTACCCAGGATTCTAGTTTGTCATGCTGTTGTTCATTTGCTCGAGCGGGCACCAGTAACATCTCCATTATGAGTCTTGTGGTTACTGTTTTTGGCATATGAAATACGCCTCGGGATAGCTTGTCAGGTTCTACCATGCAGGTGGGATACTCTTGGTAGCTTGCCAGGCTCTCCGAGAGGGACAGAAGAATTGAACTTGGGTCGGTCATGTGCAAGGCAAATGCCCTACCCGCTGTGCTATGGCTAGAGAAGATAAGCAATGGGATGACAGTGACACAGTGATACAGTGATGACTGAACATCTGTTTCTTATATTGGAAGTCACATCTATAAGATGGCATGCAAGTTGAAATGGGGATGCTGCCTTCCCCACCCCCATTTCAACATGGGTAAAATGACATCAGTGATGACCACATTGAGGCATGTTGAGGTAGGGGCCCATGGCAGAAGAGTTTCCTAGACTATTCAGTATTTTCTACACTAGCAGAACCTGCAGTGAATATATGAATGGTTCAATAAATCAAGGGATCTGAAGACTGATGGAGCAAGACAGATGGAATAACACAGTACCAGGTTCAAACTGAATAAAAACTGGTTTCACTACTTTCTATTCTCTAGTGGAAACAGTTTCCATTATCTTAATATTGAAACTTTTAAAATACTGTCTAATGATATTACAAAAAATTATAAAATTACCTATAAGCCTTTAAAATACTCTTTTACAACTTACTGAGTCCCATGATATTTTCTATTACAAAATCACATAATATCTCTGAGAAATTTGGGCAGAAGTTTCTCTCTATGTGAGGTCACACTTGAAATATGTTTCTCACAATTCCAAGATCACTCTCAGGAAAATACAATGATATTCACTTGATTCTGAATTCAGCCAATTAAAATGGCTTCTTCTCTAGGGACTGTTCTGAACATGAATCCCAAAGATTGCTGGGTGGTAGGTAGCACTTTCTGAGACAAAATCTCCCCTTCTTTTTTATTTTCTGTCTAATTCAAGGGAAACACTCAATGATTCTTGACAAAATAAGCCTGACTCATCCTATCATTCACTCTCCCTGTGCTTTTCTGCGTATGTGCTTCGTCTCAGGGACAATTTGTGCCTGAGAGCTGGCTGGAACAAAGACTAAACCCATAGTATCTCATTTAGAATCTCTGTTGCAGATGCAGAATATTGGAAATTAGATGGAGTTGAGAGCATATTTTAATAACTGTGATCCAAGCAAAGGTGACCTGGAGTCTTCCCAGAGTTATCACCAGATGCTGGAAGTCCCCCCATCTTTAAAGAATATATATATATGTATATATATATTATATAAAGAGGAATATAAATGCAGAGCTACTAGAATATGTGATAAATATTACTCAATATTTGAATAACAGTTGAAGGAAACTGAGAAGAGTTATTCAATTGTGTATCAATTGAATATGCAAATTCCACACAGGGGCGTGGGTATTGGTGGGCCCATATTTTCTGTGTAGTCTTCTTGCTAATTTACTAGAGTGTGTCACCATTTTGTGTTCCTAGAGCACTCCACAGAATTTACCGTCTTATACCACCATGCAAACTCTTGCAGTTCTGGGTAACGGTTAAGCAGGGGACTATATCTTTATTTTCAGGTTATGACTTCAGCAAGGAATTCCCATAGCTTAAGAATAGTTCTTAGTCTAGCAAAGGTAGTGCATGAATGAAGATATAGAGAAATTATCCTGTTTAGGTACAAATTTCAGGAAAATACAACAAGGTTTTCTTGGAAGGCCTTTCATAAAGGAATGTCGATTTTACAATGTTGTGTATCTTGTGTTTAATGAAAAATAGGGGAAAATGGCTAATGACACAGTGAACCTGGAGTTTTTTCAAATGTTTGAGCATTTATTCTAGTTTTAAGGATGAGAGACTTAATACAGAGAACATGAGTAACATACTCAAAGTCCTCAGAAACTAAAACAGTAAAACTAGGATTTGACCTCTGACCCATATGAATCCAGTTTGTGTTTTCTTTTTTTCCTTAGAACTCTCTTTCCAAGGCACTGCTTGGCCATAGACTGAAACATGGTTCAAGAAACAATGAAGAGGTTCCCATAGAAAAGAAAGTCAGATTAAAGTAAGAAGGCATGTATTTAATACAGTGATGTGATTCTTGGAAGAAATCAAGATTATACATATCTGTGCAAATTTAATATGTGACACGTGCTATAGCATGAGTTACAAAAAATGATGACTCATTTGCTAGAGCAAGCTTGGAAACAGATATAGAAAAGAAAATATTTAAGTTTTTCAGCTCACTGTCTATAAAATATGGCTATTGATCTTTAAAGCCTCGTTAAAATATTATTTCATATTTCTATGGCCAAACAGCCTCCCTGTGACCAACACAGAAAATTATCTCCATCCTCCATTAGGCTCTTTATTGCCTTTTACATATGGAAAGTTGGCATCTGTGTTAAAATGCAATTATCTTTCACTTCTAGTGGAGTACTCACCAACACTTAGTTAATTCATTTTTGTTCTTTTTTTTTTAAACTCAGCAGTATTGTTTTTTGGAGAAATTCCAGATTTTAACAGATGAACCATCCAGAAATAGGCTAGGCCTAAGTGATGGAGTAAATTCTGACATGCATCTACAAATCCTAGTGTTTTTCTTAACCCAGGATATATTTCCAGCCACATAGAATGCCAGTGGTTTGATGCTGAAAGGACAGACTTCTAGTGGCTGATGATCAGAAACAAGAGTTCTTATCTTTCAGGCATCTAAAAGTAAAAGAGATTGCTAAAACACTTGATTGCTTCACATTTCATGCAAGAGGGTCAGCCACCGTAGCAGAATAAAAGAATAAATTACTTGAAAATAAGATGCCTAAAGTAGATCTATGGAATTATTCTGCTTTCTTTTGTCACAGTGGTTCTTGTCAAATTTTATCCTAAGGACAATAGTTGGAAGGCTAATACTTGACAGAAAAGCATTGCCTGCCAAAAGCGCAGTGTCTTATTCCGAAATGTAAATGGTGGGTGTCAAAGTTGTCTTATGCTTGATTGGAACCTTTTGGAAGGGAGATGATGTATATGAATATTGGAAATTTGCAGCCAATATGACTGAGCCTCTTCTGACCCATATGACTTACATAGTATCCTGTTGAAGTGATGTGTTGAAGTGATGAAGTGTTAATTTTAATATATATGTATATACATTATATACCTGCATATATGATATATGTATATATATGGACTGGAGCGATAGCACAGTGGGAAGGGCATTTGTCTTGCATGTAGTCGACCTGGTTTGATTCCCCTGTCCCTCTCCGAGAGCCCGGCAAGCTACCAAGAATATTCCGCCCGCACGGCAGAGCCTGGCAAGCTACCCGTGGTGTATTCAATATGCCAAAAAACAGTAACAATAACAGTAACAGTAACATTAAGTTAAGTCTCACAATGGAGACATTGTGTCTCCATTGTGCCCGAGAGCATATTGATGAATACCGGGAAGACAGTGCTACAGTGCTCTCTCTCTCTCTCTCTCTCTCTCTCTCTCTATATATATATATATATATATATATATATATATATATATATATATTGGTTTGTGAGCTGTTCCAATCATTGTCCAGGAGCTAGTCCTAACTCTGTGCTTGTGGGATTGAACTCAGGTCTCTGACATTAAACCATGTACTTTTAGTAACTTCTTCTGCTCCATGATTCTCTATATTATGGCTAGCCAGGCAATTGTTTTCCTCCTCTCCAGGAACAAACCAGACTCGGTCTTGCCTTGGGATCTTGCCTTTCAGCAACTGCTTATTCTCTTATCTTCAGATCAAATCCTTTCTTTTCCAAAATGCATTTCTACCTCTGTTAGTTACTCCTTTCCAACTTCCCTATTTATTGCTTTCTCTTTCATAACCGCTTTTATCACTTGAATTTCAGATTTCCTCCATAGATTCCCGTCTTCTTAGTGACTTATTTATTCATCACCTATTTCTGTTTTTCCTCCTGTAAAGTAAATTTTGTTACAGCAGGAAACTATGCTGCCTTCTTCACCAAGTTCTTAACATTTAGAACAGTTCTTAGCTCCTAGCAGATAATGCATAAATATTGGTGGAATGAATGACAGTGAATGATAGTGATTAGACAAACATATTTTTCTATAAAAAAAAAAAGAACCACCCAGGTAGGGTTCACCGACGAAGGTTTCCACTCACCTGCACTACACCTGTACAGGAATCCAGAAAGATGCAGCCTTTGGGCTCTTTGGATATTTTTTCATCTTTGTAAAAATTCATAATGTAGGAGTTATCAGGTAACTGGGTCAACTGGAAGAAGCGCTTTTTGAAAGACTAAAAGAAGGAAACAACAGAAGGGGTCATTCAAATGGTTGTATGCTCTTACAGAATTCCGAAGTTTTCTAATCCCTTTAGACACTTTTCTAACAAGGAGTATCTTTCATCACAAATTTAATATGACACGAGATATAGATTCAAAGCCCCTGGCTCTCCTCTGTGCTGTAGCCCAAGGAAAGGTCATCATGAGGCATGTCTGACAGCAGGAGGGGCAGAGAGAGGGTTTCAGCAGGAAGGACGTTTGCCTTGCATGTGGGTAACCCAGTTCAATTCCCAGCATCCCATCTGGTCCCCCGAACCCCGCTGGGAGTAATTTCTGAGTACAGACCCAGGAGTTGCCCCTGAGCATCGCCAGGTGTGGCCCCCAAAGCGAAACAAACACCCCCCAAACAAACAAACAGAAGCAGGAGAAGGCTTGGCGTCTGCTTACCCGGACAGTGACGGTATTGTTCACGGTGCTGTTGAAGTTTCCCTTGTATAGCCAGCCGGACCGGAACACTCCGGTCCCTCCTGTGCCCCCGCCACCCTTGGACGAAGAATGGGACGTGGAATCCTATACAAAAAGCATCGTTAGCAATGCCAAAGTCTGTGGAGAATCCCAGAGCTTACACACCACCATTAAGCATGAAACTCCCTTTTCTCTCTTCAACTCATCTTAAATAACCGCGTTCCGTTTCCAAACAATGTTGATTCACTTAGACTACAGGCTCCCGCTCAACAGCTGTTGGAGCCTTATGAAAAATGTTGGTTTACAAGGCAGAGGTGTCATAAAGGACAGGAGCTAGTCTTCCTGTTTTAAACAGTTCTTTTTAAACACGGTACTTACTTCATCCTTATCAGCATCTTCGTGGTCAACCTCAAAGGAATGTGAGGGAAGTTTTTCTGGCTTGTATTCTGTTCTGATAGTAAAAAAAAAAGAAAAATCCAAGTTGTCATTTAAGACATTGCTTTCATTTTCAGGTGTTCGCTGAGTAACAACTATTTGGACGGCTTCAAAAATTCTTACAGTATAATATCATCTTATGAGGGCCCCATTTCTAGGAAGCCCATCTTCTCTCTATACTAAGTCATCGGAGCGTCTTTCCAATGACTAAATGTCTATTTTTAAATCAATGAGGTAGCATTTATACACATTGACCAAGTATCTTTTTGAATGTCTTCTTCAGGGAAATTGAAAGGTTTTGAGTTTTATATTTTCCTTCTACCACCTCTTGCAGTGGAATACGAATTAGGGATGTTTTCCTTACTGTTTTGCCACTCCTTTCTTTTTGTTTTCTTTTTGGGACACACCCAGCAATGCTCAGGGGTTAGTTACTCCTGGCTTTGCACTCAGGAATTACTCCTGATGGTGCTTGGGGGACAATATGAGATGCCAGGGATCGAACTCAAGTCAGCCGAGTGCAAGGCAAATGCCCGACCGGTTGTATTCTCACTTAGCCCACTACTCCTTTTTTTTTTTTTTAATTTTATTGAATCATTGTGAGATAGTTCCACTGCTCCTGTTTAAGACAAGCTCAAGAGCACAGGCAGCCATTAGAAATGGTCCTGAGAGGCAATCTCTGCCCTGGCCACTAGGCTGTGCCATTTCCCTAATCTTGACCTCCCTATAACCGAGTGGCTCTGAGCTCTGTGCATTCCCCTAAGGGCACAGACACACCTCTCAGTTATAGATTATAAACCAGCAAGAGCTTGCACCTGACTTTATAAATGGTGAGAGAGAAATTAACTTTTCTTTCCTGTACTTTAGGTCATAATTCACAGCTGAAAGGAAAGAAGACAATGAGATCAAGGTTTAGACATTTTTTTGATCGTCAGAAAAGTCCTTCACGTATAATCTGCACACATTATTTTTATTTAAGATGATTTCTATTGTCTAAACACAACCCAGACGTATTTTTTTAAATATACAGTATCACATTTGGTGTTCCCATCCAAATCATTTTCTATGTTGATAGGATTCTAGGCAGAAAGGTGAAGGACAAAGGAATCTTTTTGGTTACATATGTATAAAATTAGAAGCTGTTTTCACATAAAAATTTGATGGGTTTTAGTATACTCAAAATACACTTCTGAAAGCTGATAAATGCCCAGTTCATATCTGGAACAGTGGGAAGGTAAGAGCATAGATGAAACATGGTCATCATTGTCCAACTATGAAGAGCTTGAGATCAGAACTACGATCTCACAGTCGATAGGGTTTCTGGCCCCTTTATGGTGGTAAAATAAACATGAACTACTATTTTAACTACTACCAGCATGCAGTTTCAGATCATTAAGTGCATTTATTTTGTTGGCCAAACATCACTATTTTCTCGTTCGCCTTTCACGCGGCTGACCCGAGTTTTATTTCTTTGCCCCTCTCGGAGAGCCCTGCAAGATACTGAGAGTATCAAACCTGTGCGGTCGAGCCTGGCAAGCTACCCATGAGTATTGGATATTGGATATGCCAAAAATGGTAACAATAAGTCTCTCAATGAGAGACGTTACTGGTGTCTGCTCGAACAAATCGACGAGCAACGGGATGACAGTGACAGTGACAGATAAGAGGAATCATATCACATTTGGTCACTTGGGAGGCTCATCTGTATGCTGGTTTATTGTCCTCAGAGCATGACTTCAAGATTCACCCATGTTGTGGGATGGATAAGCATGTAACTCCCTTATGATATCCTAAAGTGGTTTCCACAAAGGCAGCTGAACTCTTCAGAACCAAGACTCTCTCTGTGGCTGCTGGGCACTGGTCTCTTTTGAGATTTCCGTGACTTTGTTGTGGATTCAGTTGTTTGAGCCCTTCCTCAGATGATTCATTTTTCAAAGCAAGAGACTGGCAAAGTCTGATCTGTGTCTCCCCTAGTTTCCTCCTGACCAATGAGAGAGAAGTTCAAGATGCTGAAGAAAGCATTGATGGGTAAGTTGAACAAGGCTAGCATAGAAATGAAATTAAAGGGTCTAATAAAAAACTTTGTTTTTGGAAAGCATTCTGGTTTTTAACTGCAGAATAAATCTCTAAGAGAAACCTCCAACGTTAAATGAGTATTTGAAAAAGGACTCTTCTATTATAACTTTATCTGATGAATTAAAAACACTATCAGATAAGATATGTGCTGCAGAAATAAATCACTAACAAAATAATGCAATTATGAGGGTACTGAGTACTTGATGTTGAGTATTAAAAATAATAGTTTCACTTCAGTTCTAATTTAGTTCTCTGTTTTGTTTTGATTAGACGTATTGCTATGAAATCTGAAGACATATGGACAGGTAGCAGAAAATGGTAACAAGGAGTGTATAAATTAACAAATATATAAATAAGTGTTCAATAAGTATGTATTAGATGGTGCAATATGTGATGTGTTGATACAAATTCAAAAACATGCTAATGAAATTTACAAATTACCTCATCCATGACTTATTTTGTGAAGTCAAAGAATATAAAGTCGTATAGTGTGGCCAGAGAGATAGTAAAATGGTTAAGGTCTTGCATACAAGAATCTCTGGTTCCTGCCTGTCACTATGCATGTTCCCCTGAGCACTGTCAGTAGTCATTCCTGAGCAAAAACTAAGGAATAAATCCTGAGCATGTCCAGGGGTGCCCCCCCAGATTTATATCTATATATGTATACATAAAGCAAATTACCAAAAATTTTCTTTTAAAATACAAATATGTACTAAGTAGCATTTTTTTTAATGAAACTGTAATGTATGTATGCCTAAACATTTGTATACACATTCTGGGGCTCCCCACTCTAGTGTAATCTTTTCATTTTAACCAAAAAAAAATAAAGTTTATAATCAGTGTAGCACTGTCGTCCAGTTGTTCATTGATTTGCTTGAGCGGGCAGCAGTAACGTCTCATTGTGAGACTTGTTGTTACTGTTTTTGGCATATCCAATATGCCATGAGCACCTTGCCAGGCTCTGCCATGTGGGTGGGATAGTCTTGGTAGCTTGCTGGGCTCTCCGAGAGGGACGGAGGAATTGAACCTGGGTCAGCCGCATGCAAGGCAAATTCCCTACCTGCTGTGCTATTGCTCCATAATAGAGACATAAACTCATATTGGAAGAGGTGTGATTAGAAATTTTATCACTGTGATGTGAGAGCTGTAAACTTTCCTCTTCACACAGCTTTTGCTGTGTCCCATAAGTTTTGGTAACTCTTATCTTCATTTTCGTTTGTTTCCAGGAATCTTTTGATTTCCTCTTTGATCTCCTTTCTAAGCCACACATTGTCCAATAGTGAGCTGTTTAATTTCCAAGTGTTTGATTTTGTTTTCTGTTTGTGTGTGTGATTTTTTTCTAATTTCAACGTATCATGGTCTGAGATCATTGATACAATCTCTATCTTCTTAATTTTATGGAGGTATGTTTTGTGGCTCAGCATGTTGTCTATCTTGGAGAATGTTCTATGCACACTTGAGAAGAATGTGTATTCAGCTTTTTGAGGATGAAGTGTCCTGTATATATCTACTAAGTCCCTTTCTTCCATTTCTTTTCTCGGATGAAGTATGTCCTTGCTAAGCTTGAGTCTGGTTGATCTATCAAGAGGTGATAAAGCAGTATTGAAGTCTCCCACTAGTATTGTGTTGCTATCGATGTCTTTCTTCAAGTCTATGAGTAGTTGTTATAAGTACTTTTCTGGTCCCTCATTAGGTGCACATATATTTAGCATTGTTAGTTCTTCCTGTTGTACAGATCCCTTTATCAATAAGAAATGATCTTCACTGTCTCTTGTGACCTTCTTCAGTCTGAAATCAATGTGGTCTGATAGTAGGATGGCAACCCCAGCTTTTTATGGGAGTTGTTTGCCTGTAGGATTGTTTTCTAGCCTTTGACTTTGAACCTGTGTTTGTTCTGACTGTTGAGATGTGTTTCTTGCAGGCAGCAGAATGTTGGGTTCAATTTTCTAATCCATCCTTTCACTCTGTGTCTTTTAATTGGTGCGTTTAGCCCATTGATGTTGGGAGAGATTATTGTTAAGGAGTTTTGTCCCATTTTTCTGCTGAAATTTGGTGTATTTGAGGCATCTGTCTTATCTTAATGTATCCCATTCAGTTGTTCTTGTAACCATGGTTTTGAGTCTCTGAAGTTCCTGTGCTGTTGTTTATCTGTGAAACTGTGTGTTGTTCCTTCTGTTATGAATAAGAGTCTGGCTGGGTAAAGCATTTTTGGGGAGGAATTTATTTCATTGAGTTATTTTTACTATATCCCACCACTGTTTTCAGGTCGTGAGGGTTTCATCAGACAAGTCGGCTGTGAATCTTAAGGATGCTCCTTTACAGGCAATTTCTTTCTTTAATCTTGCTGCTCTCAGGATTTTGTCTTTATCTAAGGTTTTGGTCATTTTGATCAGGATGTGTCTTGGGGTATTTTTATTTGAATTTCTTCTACCTGGTATCCTTTGGACTTCCTGAATGTGGTCAAATGTTTTTTTTTTTTTCAGCTCTGGGAACATCATAGCAACGATGTCTTTGACAGTTTCTTCTTCATCAGGGTTTTCTTCCTGTTCCTCTGGGACTCCAGTAATTCTTATATTACTCCTCTTGGCTTCATCATGATCTTCTCTTGCCATCCATTCCTGGATTGTCAGCCTCTTTTCCATTTTCTGTTCTTTTCTAGAGAGTGTCGGACTTCATCTTCGAGCTCACTGATTCTATCCTCAGCAGCTGTTACTCTGCTGCTGAGGCCTTCCACTGAGTTTTTAATTCACCTACCAGGTTTTTCAGGTCCGAAATTTCCGTTTATAATTTTGTTTGCATTTTCCACATTTCTACCTTCAAATCCTCTTGTATTTTATTGGCATTGCTCTCTGTTGTTTCTTTTAGCTCCCTAAGCATACTCAGTAGCTCCCTTCTAAATTCTTTGTCAGAGAGGTTAGCACTTCACTGCTCTTGGGGTCTTCTGGGTTAGCCTCTTCAATAACTAAGCTTGGTGAGGATCTGCGTTGCTTTACCATTGTGCCTTATGTGGCTTAGCCCTTCACACTCACTGTTACTATTCTGCTTATGATTCAGTATTAATTGAGGTGGGCTTAATGAGTTATTTGCTAATATGTTTCTGGTGGTTAAGCTAACCTGGTGAAAGTTCCAACTAAGAGGGTAACTTATGGTTCTTATGGAATAAGGAGGGGAGAGAATAACTGCCTGGCACACATTCAAAAGAACAAAAGCAACAAGTGCTGGAATGGATGTGGGGGAAAAGGGACACTCTTTCACTGTTGGTGGGAATGCTGACTGGTCCAGCCTTTCTGGAAAAAAATAAGGACAGTCCTTCAAAAACTAGAAATTGAGCTTCCATATGACCCCGCAATACCACTTCTGGGAATGTATCCTGAACGGGATGCAAAAATTATAGTAGTAATGACTTCTGTACCTACATATTCATTGAAGCATTGTTCACAATAGCCAAAATCTAGAAACAACCCAATTGCCCTAGAACAGATGACTTGTTAAAGAAACTTTGGCACATCTACACAATGGAATACTATGCAGCTGTTAGGAGAGATGAAGTCATGAAATTTTCTTATAAATGGATATATATGGAGAGTATCATGCTAAGTGAAATGAGTCAGAAAGAGAGGGACAGACATAGAAGGACTGCACTCATTTGTGGAGTATAGAATAACATCACATGAGGCTGACACCCAAAGACAGTAGATACAAGGGCTGGAAGCATTGCCCCATAGCTAGAAGACTGTTTCATGAATGGAGGGGAGAAAGCAGATGGAATAGAGAAGGCATCACTAAGAAAATGATGGCTGGGAGGAACCAGTCAGAATGGGAGATGTGTGCCAAATGTAGATAATGACCAAACATGATGACCTCTCAGTGTCTGTGTTGCAAGCCATAATGCCCAAAAGTAGAGAGAAAGTATGGGGAATATTGCCTGCCATGGAGGCAAGGGCAGGGTGAGAAAGGGGGGGTATACTGGGGATATCGGTGGTGGGAAATGTGCACTTGTGGAGGGATGAGTGTTTAATTACAAGAGATACAAGTGAGTGTTTAATAATTGTGTGATTGTAACCCAAACATGAAAACTTCACTTGTATCACTTGTAGTCCCATTGATCTTCGATTTGCTCGAGTGGGCGTCAGTAACATCTCCATTTGTCCCTGTCACGTGCTAGTGCAGCCCAATGATATCTGCTTGCTCCAGGAACACAAAAAGCCTCAAATCATTGATTCAGGGATTTGACAAAGAAATCTGACCATCTAGTTGGAGGGCAGCCACGAGGTCTTCTGATGTCCAGTGGAATCTAGTCTGTAACAGCTCTAGTCCAGTGGTCATCTCTGAATCGCATTACATGCCCGGCCCATCTGATTTTTGATGTCTTGGCAAACGAGACAGCATCCCTGATTTTTGACCGTCGACGGAGGTCAGAACTTCGGATTCCTTCTCTCACTTGAGTAAGACATGATAATCCCAGCATGACTCTTTCGATTCCTCTTTGGGATACCCTAATAACATTCTCATCCTGTTTGGGTAGGGTCCAGGTCTCTGAGGTATATGTTAGTGCAGGAAGAACAGTGGAATTGAAAATATGTGTCCAGAGTCGGAGCTTCTTCGTTCTCTTAACCACCTCTTCGGTGCTCTTGAATGAATTCCACACTGCTCTCTTCCTCCTGCGCAGTTTTGGCACCAAGTCGTTCCTCATATTGATTTCTCGACCCAGGTACACATAGCTGCTGCATTCGGAGATGTTTGTTCCATTGAGAGCAAATGGAGCTTCAGGGACCAGTTTGTTTTTCATGAACATCGTCTTGTTGAGATTCAGCTGCAATCTGACCTTTCCATACCCTTGGTCGAAGTCGGTCAGCATTTGTGCCGCTTGGATGTTTGGTGTTTTGAGAATGATGTCATCAGCAGAGCAAAAGTGGCGTAATTGCCGATCGTCTATCTTCATTCCCATTCCTTCCCATTCCAGTCGTCGCATGATGTTCTCAAGGGCGGCACTGAAGAGTTTCGGTGAAATGGTATCACCCTGCCGCACCCCTCTCTTTACATCAATGATCACTTCCTTGTAGAATGGTGAGATCCTGGTGGTGAATCCACAATACAGCTCTCGGAGGATTTTGATATACTGAGTTTGAACGCCCTATTTGGCTAGGGCTTCAATGACTGCTTCAGTCTTAACAGAATCGAAGGCCTTCTTTAAGTCTATGAACGTTAGACAGAGCAGCATCTTGAACTCTCGCGAAACTTCAATGAGTTTGGTCACTGTGTGGATATGGTTTATCGTGCTGAATCCCCTTCGGAACCCAGCTTGCTCGCATGGTTGTCCTTTGTCTAGTGTTTTGCCTATTCTATTTAGGATGACATGAGTGAACAACTTGTGGACGACAAACAGCAGGCAGATTGGGCGATAGTTGCCTATGTCGTGGATGTCTCCCTTCTTGTACAACAGAATGGTCCTACTGGTTTTCCACTGAGATGGAACCTTGCATTCACACAGGTAGTATGTGAAGAGTCAGGCAAGTGTATTGATGAGTACTGGCGGCAGATTCTTCAGGTGTTCGGGTCTGACCTTGTCTGGACCAGGTGCTGTACGCATCTTTACCAGCGAAATGGCGTGTCGGATTTCAGAAGGGAGAACGTTGGGAATGACATATCCATCCTGTGGAATTTGGCATGTGGGCAGGTGGACATGGCTGTCAAAGAGATCTGAGTAGAAGTCGTGAATAATTTTCTCCATTGCCTTTGTGGAGGATGTGATAGATCCATCGGGACGTCGGAGGGCAGTCATCTTGGTCTTGTAGTTGGCGAAGGACAGGCGAGCGTTATGAATACTTTTCCCGGCTTCTGCTGCACTGGTCAACACTGCTGCTCATCTCTCGTTGAGATCTTCCTTTATCGCATCTCTGCACAGCTTTGTGAGCTCGGACGTTAGCTTGTGGTTACCTAAGGCTCGCGCCAAACCACGTTGATGAATGAGCTCGAGAGTTTCCAAAGACAGGCATCTGTTTGTGGCTTTCTCACTCTCGGCATTCTTCGCACAGACATGGAGGTGCTGAACCAGTCGATTGTATTCATCTTCGATGTTGTCAAGGATGCCAGGCGGAGGCAGGGGGAAGGTGAGAAAGGGGGGATAAACTGGGGATATTGGTGGTGGGATTGGTGGTGCACTTGTGGAGGGATGAGTGTTTAATCATTGTGTGATTGTAACCCAAACATGAAAGCTTAAAAATAAAAAAAAAGAAATGTTGAATATAATCAATTATTGTGAACAAATTTTATTAAGAATATAATTTTTTAAAAAAGAAAAAAAAATTTATCACTGAAATGCTAATTTGTGTAACTACAAAAGATTGTCCCGGATCATCTTTAATAAGCTTATTACATAATATAGTGACCAATATTCTCTTCCAAAGAATCCTAGTGTTTCTGTTCTTTTTGTTTTTGGGGAGAAATAGGGGGAGTCGTGTCACACTTGGCGATTCTCAGGGGTTATTTCTGGTCTGCATTCAGGAATTACTCCTAGTGGTGTTTGGGGACCATATGGGATGTTGGGGATCAAACACGGGTTGACCGTGTGCAAGGCAAACACCAACCTGCTATACCCACCACCCAACCCTCTTTTCTTTCTTCTTTTTATTTTTGCAGTCTTAGAGCTACTCAGGCTTATTTGTGTTCACTGCCAATAATGTTAACTTATTCTCCCTCTTTGGTTTTAACCTGATGTGAAATCAGAGCAAGTTGAAAACTGCACACGCTATTTTGGGACCACCTATTCCTACTCAACAGAAGATGCTCCTTTTCCTCCATAACGATTTTGATGTTCCTTAAACAATCCCATCACTTTTCCATTTTATTGGAAAAACAAAGACCTAAACACAACTGTTTCTTTTCTCCATTCTCTTGTGAGACTACATATTTCCTGAGATTCAGAGGCAATAAAAGATGGCTGACTTCAGAGCAATTTCTTGAAGTGATTTGTCCATAGAGGAACGAACACAAATGTTCCAAGACTCTTAAAATGATAACAAGGTAGTAAAGGGAACATTCCAAGTGACTGATAAGAAACCAAGAAGAGTAAACTGGGAAAGAGTAAGTAAAGATAAACATGGGATGATAATATTTAGCACACATGGGTGGTCTAATGCACTAGTCTAGTGATCACTTATCAGTGACCCTTTGATTATAATGCTTTTTTTATTGGTTTCGGTAATCCTTATTTTGTTCTCTTTCACAAGGATGTTTTTCTTCCTTTTTTTATACAAGAATAATTTTATTGGCACTTTAAAAAACATTGTTGTAAATCACAAAAAAAAGATCTAATGTTCAACCCTGATTTTTCAGAACAAACTTTTCTTTCCAAATATTATAAACAAAGCAGGGAGGAACCAGTAGTTCAGATTACTGATGGATAAGAACAAATATGTGAGGCAACAAGAGTCTGGTTTGCCATGAAATCTCAATGCAGGAGGCTAAATGCTTGGGAGGGCTTTTCTATGCAGCACCCAGTTGAGAATTAGAAATAACTAAGTCTAGAGATTAAAGGGGGCTGGAGCGATAACATAGCAGTAGGGCATTCGCCTTTCACGCAGCCGACCCGTGTTCGATTCCTCCACCCCTCTCGGAGAGCCCTGCAAGCTACCGAGAGTATTGTGCCCCCACAGAAGAGCCTGGCAAGCTACCTGTGGCATATTGAATATGCCAAAAACAGTAACAAGTCTCACACTGAGACTTACTGGTGCCCACTTGAACAATTGATGAGCAACGGGATGACAGTGACAGTGACAGAGAGTAAAGCTGAAATTTCACAGAAGTCCATATATTTCAATGTTAGAGACAAGTTATCTTAAAATGCTGTCCATCCAGAGGAGAATGGCTAACCCCAATGGGACTTGTGGTACAGAAAGAAATAGTCCATGGAAACAAAAGGAGTTTCTTTGGTACCTGCAGCAACATGGATATCAATCCAGAAACAAAATATCTGATTCGAAGAATCTAAAAACCTAAGAATACATATAGTCTGCCTAATAAAATTCTAGAGCAAGTAAAACTAACCTAGGATCAAGAAAATCAAGGAAGTGATAGTGAGGACTGGGGAGAGGGAAGTAGGGCTGGGTATTGATCAGGAATGGGTGCAGTTAACTTGGGTGATGATGACAATGTTTCATTTCTTCGTGGGTGTTCAGTTATATAGGTGTACCTGTGCTCACAAGACATCAGCTGGTACCAGAGAAGCAGTTCAGCAGTAGAGCATGCAGCTCCATGCGTTAGATCCTGAATTTATTCCCTAGCACCAAAATAATAAAGTCTTTTTTATAATTTTCTTGCAACTTGTGATTTTTTAATATTACATTCCCTTCAAATGAAAACAAACAGTGAGCTGAAAACACAAACACAAGTAAATGGTAGGCATTTAAAAAAGTTTTATAAATACTGTGGGCATTGTGCTCATTTATAAAACCCAAGATAAAAAAAAAAGATGCTGGATAGATAATTCAAGTGGCACAGCACATGCTATGCATGTGTAAGGGTTTGAGTCTGACCCCCAGTACACCACTCTCTAAAGCAGCAGTCGTGTGGTGATGATGTCCCCCTGGCACCCGGCACCCTGGTGAGCATCACATTGCCAGGCCTGAGCACCATATCATCAGGCCCAGATTACCAGGTTCAGCATCGCAAGATGTGTCTCGTACCCCAGCACCATTGGAGGGGAACCCCTATTTGGATGAGAAAGGGGTGGGTGGACCACCAGAGAAATGATGGAGGGATGAATAGATAATGCCATAATTACAAGTCTACAGCAAAAGAAATCTGTCAAGGGGGACAGAGATAGCACAGGATAGCATAGTGGGTTGGGCTCGAGCCTTGCATGGAGCTTATCCAAGTTTGATCCCTGACATTGCATACGGTACCCCTAAGTACTGACAGGAGTGGTCCTTTAGTCCAGAGCTAGAAGTAAGCCCCGAGCATCACTGGGCATGAGCTATACACCCACCCCCCAAAAATATGTTAGTGTGTGGTTCACTGTTGATACTCGTGAAATGTTCTTTTATTAAAAATTGATATTATCATAATTCAGTTTAGCTAAGCTGGTTCCATTTTATATTCTCTGCAGCCACAAAATAATACTCTCTGACATTTTCTTCTTTATGTATAACCAGCTGTAGTAAAATATATAAAAGTATTCTATATCTGTATTTTACCCTGTGGATTAATAAAATCAGTGGCATCATATAGATTTTTTGTTATTCTTGTGTTCTGAGAACCCTGGTTAAGAGCTGGTTTTTATTCCTGAATTGTGACAGCTTTATATTTTATAGTCCAACCTGAAATAATATTTCTTTACAATATTTTTCTATGAACACACTCTTAATTGTGGGGTTGCTAGGAGTCAGTAATAATATAAACTTAGATTTAAAGATTCAAAAGGAGGTAGAGAAACACACCTATTTTTTTCATTTTTCCATAATGGCCAGTTTTTATTCTGCAGTCTCAGCAGCCCATAAAAAGAAATGATCAATTTAAATTGGTAGCAGACAGAAGCAAATTCTTCAGATCCAGGAGGTATGAGAATGATTTACTTATGGCCTCTGAAGACCCAAGGAAATTAGATTTCTCTTACTGACCTAAAAATGTAGGGCCGTGGGTTGGGGAGTGCTTAACTTTATGAAATTACTGAAAAAAAATAAGTGTTAAGAGTCTTTGTTGTTTCTGGGGACATTTTAAAGGACTGCAGTCTCTAAATTTTGATTTTCATTTTGAATATAGAAGGGGAGTTCATTAAAAGGCCTAAGTTTGTGGCAGTCTTATTCTTCCCTTTCTTGGCCTCAACTTCCACTTTCTTAGCTGAAGTGAGGGAAATTCTCAACAATATTTCAGTGACTTTCACATTTATTCTCAAGAGATTTTTTTTTCTCTCTTGTCTCACGAGAATTAAAATTCCTCAGTGATATACAGAGCTGTTTCTGCTGGGAGGTGCATGTTCTGTGGTTTTAGCACTGGAGGACTGTAGCACTGTTGTCCTGTTGTTCATCAATTTGCTTGAGTGGGCACCAGTAGCATCTCCATGGTGAGACTTGTTACTGGTTTTGGCATATTGAATATACCACGGGTAGTTTGCCAGGCTCTGCCGTGTGGGCGGGTTACTATTGGTAGCTTGCCGGGCTCTCCGAGAGGGACGAAGGAATCGAACCCGGGTCATGTGCGTCTAAGACAAACGCC
This sequence comes from Sorex araneus, assembly GCF_027595985.1. Taxonomy (NCBI): domain Eukaryota; kingdom Metazoa; phylum Chordata; class Mammalia; order Eulipotyphla; family Soricidae; genus Sorex; species Sorex araneus. Next base: position 258,355,726 of record NC_073313.1, read on the forward strand.
CTACCCTCTGTGCTATCACTAGAGGAGAGAAATACTGTACATCAGGAATCTTTCATTTGTTCAGTTTTGTTCATCACAACCCGAACATAAGAAAAGTGAGACAGTATTTGGTAGGAAAAGCCACTACAGATGCCATTGACCGGAGGAGAGCAAGGAGCTTCTTCTAGTCACCATGAGAGCTGGATCCTGTCATCTACAAACCTTAGACACAAAACAGACAGTCCTCCAACATCTCATGCACAACTTCCAAGTTGTAACCACTTCTCAGAACTATTTTCAGAAAGAGGAAGTCTGGATGTTCAGAAAGGCTTCGCTTTTCAGTGTGTGTCTAGCATTCAAAATGCAGAAATGACTCACAAAGTCTTAGTCTTCGGGGTGAGGGGAGCTAGTCCAACTTAAAATTTTTCCCGTTGTGAGTGACCTAGACTGAAGGGAATGGTGGGAGGTTTGGTCGAAGTCAGTGTTCACTGCTTCAGAAAAAAAAAAAAAAAGAGCTTTTTTGGACAAACGTTCTTCTGTTCTTTACGGTAATGAAATTTTGCAATAGCTGACTTGCTTCTCAGTGCCCTACACCATCCTTTTTGTCCTCACTACTACAATCCCATTCTCCTTAATGTAGATGGAATGATTTTATATTTATTTATTTATTTTTATTTATTAATGTAGATCGAGTGATCTTATATTCATCCATTTATTTATTTATTTTTATTTATTTATTTATTTTGGCCACTCCCATCTCATTCCCAGAGTCCTAGCAATACTCAGGGACAACTAGATCCCTCACTCCTGTAGACCAAATCTGGGATTCCTCATATGCAAGGCATATGCTCTACCACTCAAGTCACATTCCTGTCTCCCTGTAGAATCTTCTGGAGAGGTAAACCAGGGAAAATGCTTGGTCCAAACTTCCACAGATTTTTGTTGAAATGATCATAAGATGCAAGGTCCCTTCAAGAGAGCCTGGTTCCTTTGTTAATTACCAGTGTTACCTTATTCCTCTGTTCTCAATCCTCAGTTCTGCCTCCTGACTCTTGTCCTGCTGGCCGCCATCTCAGAATAATTTCCTGAGATCAGGGTGCTGGGAGCTACTTTTCTTCAAATCAAAACCCTCTCATCACCTTCTCAGAGCTGACCCCAAATGCTTTACCTCACAGCTGGTTCATAACACCTTCAAACCCTGCACCTGAAAGCAGAGGGAAGCCCTTCCCAGGACCCAAATCCAGAAAAGATGTTCCTGGACCCACGGGAAACCTGAGAGAGAGAGGTACCTAACTGAACCAAGTGTTCCGAGAAAGCTAGCTTCAATACATATCCTCCATTGCTTTCCTTGAAGAGAATTTAACTTTGGAGAATCTCAAGGATTTTTCTGCCAGTATTTTGCATCACTTTAGTTGCATGAAGCAAAATTTGAGGGGGATCTAGTTCAGCGGAGTTGTCTGTATGTGAGCTATACTGAGAAAGTCAGAATCGCATCCAGAAGCATCTCCATTGTGAGTCTTGTTACTGGTTTTGGAATATTGAATATACCACGGGTATTTTGAAGTTTTCCATCAAGAATGACTACGCAGCTTCTTTGCTGCCAGGCAGTCTCCTAGGCCTAAAGGGAACTAAGTAGGAGTGTGTGATGAGGGGCTTTCCTTTAAGGAGGATGTAGTCACTGCTTTAGTTGGGGGTGTGGTCAGCTGAAACTCTTTGTGGATGGCATTTGGCAGAACTGTCCCCTTTTCAATAAGGTGTTACATTCCCAGGAGTCCAGAAAAAATTTAGTATTTATCATCTCCTTTTGCTGTTCTTAGGCACATATCACTTCTGTGGGATACTATTTTTCTTCATGGATTCTAAAATATTCTGGCACAAAAAAATTGAACCTACTCGTAAATATGAATGTTGTGTATGAAATATTGTCAGAAAAAATTAATTGGTCCAAATCATACTTCTCTAATTTTCTTGTGTCAGGGAATAAAAGGACAACTGTTAAAGTCTCAATGATAAATAAGCTTTACAATTTCATAAATATTAAATGTGCACTTATAACTCATTTCCAATTCTGTGACTCTACAAATAGGACATGGCTTTACAAAATGTTCTATTGTGATTTTTCTTCACACATTTTGTAAAATTTACTTTGACACTAGATCCATGGATGGTTATTTACCAACAACATCCGGACGTAAGCAGAGGATATATGTATGTATATGCACATAAATATATATATGTATATATATAAATATTCTCTCTATCTAATAAAACACAAAGAAAACTTACAGGAGTTCTTACCTGGGTAACTGCCGAATGTCTCCAGAATACTGTTCATATTTGTAGTTTACCACATGCCACTGGGAGCTATAAAATTTACAAGCCTGAAAGGAAATAAAAGGCAAAAATTATCATTCTAAAACTACTATGAGTACTGTTCTCATAATCTTCAGGTAAAGTTACAGTGGCCTGTGTTCGTGACGTCAAAGGTAGGGAAGAGGCTTGCTCTCCAATAATCATTTTCCATTTTCCAGTGAAAAGGAGTTTTAATTCTTTGCAGACTCAGGGAAGAGAAAGTGTTTAACATGTTTATCCTATTTCGCTCCATCCAGCAAGGCTTAATTAGATCACCCACTGAATCACACCGGATGCGTGACTAAGCTTCAGAATGACCAGCTCCAACTCTCTTTCCATTCATTAACAGTTCCTAGTTATGATTTTTTTTATGTCATGCCTTCACCTGAAATACTTCCCCTTAATTCTTGCTCTGACTTTGGTAACTTATTTTTCTTTCATCTTTATCTAATCCCTACTGTCAGCTAATAACCAGTTTTTCAAATTTATCTCATTGGGTTGTAAGGTTCAAGTTCATTTATTGATTTCCTATGACTAATAGATGATTCAAACCGTGTGTGTGTGTGTGTGTGTGTGTGTGTGTGTGTTTGTGTGTGTTTGTAGGGGGTGGAGGGTGAGACGCTCCTAACTTGATATTCTCTTAGAGATATTCCAGCCCTACTAGGTAAAGTGTTTCAACACTCAGGTTGGTGATGGGGTTCTGCTTGGTCTCAGCAGAGCCCCACCTATCGGTGCTGGAAAGGGGACAGCCTGCAGTGTCAGGGATCAAAACCAAAGTTGGTGGGGCTGGAGCGATAATACAGCAGATAGGGCATTTACCCTGCATGCAGCCAACCTGGTTCAATCCCCGGTATCATATATGATCCCCCGAGCACTGCCAGGAATGATTCCTGAGCACAGAGCCAGGAGTATCCCCTGGGCATTGCTGGGTGTGACACAGAAAGCCAAAAAGCCAAAAAAAAAAATCAAATTTGGTACCAGCAAGGCAGGTATGCCAGTCCTTTAAGCTGTCTCCCTACTCCCCAAGACCTTTCTGTAAAATAATGCTCTTCTCGTGGTACTCTTTGGCTGAACTGAGTCTTCATTCATGGCTATTTTTTCCTACATGCCTTGAACTGGCCATGATTTGAGGGTTGAACAGCTGCCATCTGTGTTCTAGAGAAACCTTGTTCTCTAGCACCCGTTGGTTGAAACATGAGGAATAAATGGTTCCCTGCAACGGGAGGGGCAAAAATCTATGATGGTCCTCAAGGAGACAGACAGGCAAAGAGAATTCCTGAGCGCAGTGAATCCAAGGGCAGAATCTGAGAAAGCCAAAGCGCCGGTTTGGTGGAAAGAGAGGTAGGAGGTAAGGACATAAGAGCAGAGGAGGGGCGTGGAGAGGAACACAGGGTGGGGACACTTGTGGGATACCCAGGAAAAGTCAGGGAGAAGGGCTAGGAGTCGAACTTTCTCAGCGGTATGACTTTATTTGCTCAAGAAGCACCCCCGTGCAAACTGGTAGCACTGTCGCACTGTAGCAATGTGGTCCCATTGTTCATCGATTTGCTCGAGCAGCACCAGTAATGTCTCCATCATGAGGCTTGTTGTTACTGTTTTTGACATATAGAATACACCACAGTAAGCTTGCCAGGCTTTGCTGTGCAGGAGGGATACTCTAGGTAGCTTGCCGGGCTCTCCAAGAGGGACAGAGGAATCGAATCCGGGTCAGCCACGTCGTGCAAGGCAAACGCCCTACCCTCTGCGCTACGGCTCCAGTCCAGTGCAAACTGGTACTGAGGGCAAAACGATGGGTGAGCCAGGGGCAAAGACAGAGTAGGAGGGTGGTGGCATGGAGGACAGGAAAAATAAAATAGAAAAAGACAAAACATGGAGACACAACACCAGAGAAGAGCAGTGAAAGGGAATTCAGGGCTGTTGCCATGAGGATAAAGGAAGAGGGTAATGATATGTATCAGGTGAGATGTGTTGCTAAAATTATGTTTTTAACTTGCCAATTCTATATATAGCACATTTACAGAAAATAGGATTAAAATTGGGTGCCCATATGCTCTTCATTAGGACTAAAATTTTTTATTTTGATTTCAAAAAAGAATTCAGACAAGCATACAATCATGGGTATAAGATGGGTTTTTGGAATGTGAACTCTTTCTCTCTTTCTCACTCTCTCTCTTTCTTTCTCCTTACTGTTGTCAAATGAACAAAATATATTTAAAAATATAAATGAAAAGCATAAATCCCCTCTCTTTTTGTATTCTTGTTCAAATCCTTTTTTTCGTATTTTGTCTTACTTAATACCCCCCTTAAATATGTACATTTAAATTTGAATATTTTTAAAAAATGTACTTAATATACAGAGCTCTTATCTGAGGAAAGGCCTGGGTAAATGGTTATTCTGCATATTCTGGAGAACTTTAAAAAGTACTCTAAGAAAAATAAATTATTTTTATTTTACTCTATTTTTCTTTTACTCTATTATTTTATTCTAAATTTAAAAAGTACTCTAAGAAAAATAAATTATTGTACCTTAATTTAATAACACATAGTCTAAGTTTGAGAGATACTTGATCATGAATTCATCTTAAAACATAGTTGTGCCCTTACTTGGTACCGGGCTGTGCTAGAGACAAAAGTCTATGACCTCTTATGAGACTAACACCCAAGGACAGTAGAGACAAGGGCCAAGGAGATTGCTTCATGTTTGGGAGCCTGCCTCATGAGCTGGGGGAGAAGGCAACTAAAATAGAGAGGGGATCACTAAGTCAGTGATGGTTGGAGTTATCGATACGGACGGGAGATGTGTGCTGAAAGTGGACAAAGGACTAATCATGATGGTCTCTCAGTATCTGTATTGCAAACCATAATTCCCCAAAGTATAGAGTAAAAAGGAAATTATCTGCCATAGAGACAGGGGTAGATTGGGGTGGGAGTGGCGGGAGGGATACGGGGGCCATTGGTGGTGGGAAATGTGCACTGGTGGAGGGATGAGTGTTCGATCATTGTATGACTGAAACTCAATCGTGAAAGCTTTGTAACTGTATCTCACGGTGATTCAATTAAAAAAAAAGTTTATATCCTCTTGAAACTCAGGTTCTTGGAAGAGTGAATCAATACATATAGATATAAGAAAACTGTGTAATGTTAGAAAGTGGTATCATGTGAGAATAAAGAAGAGGGAGAGATAGGGATAAAACTGGGGGAAGGGAGTCGATTTAACTAAAATTGCCAGAGTGGGTATTTACAGAGCTCTTATCTGAGGAAAGGCCTGGGTAAATGGTTATTCTGCTACTTCAATTTTTCTGCTATGGCAGGAAAAACATGCAAAGAATCTTTCTTCACCCATTATAGTCCTTCAGTCTTCCCAGAGTTCCCAACTCTTTTGGACTAGAGTATTCAAAGTGCTTTAAAGATTCTTGATAAAAAAACATTTCAAACTAATGCATATTCTTTATAAGTAAACTGATAATGAAGGGAACAGTAATGAACCAGTTATGATTCGGTTTATTTTTTAATTGCTCTTGAACTAGAATTGACTTCTGCTATTATTCTGGTCCCATACCTTTAATGATGTGGGTTTTATCTTTATCTATTTAACCATCGAAATATTAGTCTGGATTAAAAAAAAAATCTGTCCTCCCTCACAGTGACTCACTAATTAAAAAATAAATAAAATTAAAAATAAATAAATAAATAAATAAAATCTGTCCTGTCATTCTATATTTTATGATCTAGAGATTTTAATGGGATTAAGATGAATTGACTATTTCTTATTCTTTCTTTCTACCAATAACAACTGTGTTTAACCATGGTAAACTTGTATACTTATGCCTATTATGCACAATGATACCTCTACCAAGGTTTAACCCAACTGGAGACATATTATCCCTGAATCACACTGATTAAAGTGAATATGTTACTTTCTTATGTTGACAAAAGTCCTGTAAAGATCTACAGCTTTTCAGTAGCATGTGCTTTGTAACTGTGCTTTTAAACTAAGAATTTTATAAATAATCTTAATATCTTATAAGATTTTTTCTCAGTAGTAGAGAGATGCTCAGATCTTTGCTCAGACTCTAGATGTGACAGAGGTAGCATTATCAATAGGATTTTTCTGACCCTAAACTACATCCAACTGATTTTTATATCTTGATGCTTACACGCTCTTTGAAGTACAACTAGATTATCATTCCAGATGCTTGCAGTGATACCCTGGAGCCAGACAGACTTGGTTTCGGATTTTGCTAAATAACTTTATCTGTCCAACTTAACACTAACGTATTTAGAATCAAAGAAAAATATTTCATATAAAGCACCTCTTTATTATTAGTACTTAATAAGTACTTGCTTAAAAAACAAGTTTTTCTAGGAATTTTGAGTCAGTACATGATTCAGATTCATAATAATTTCAACTTGTTTTCTTTGATTTATAAAGGAAGAGGTTTGGAAAGATATATTAGGTCTGATTTTCAAAAAGTTCTTCTCTAATAAAATTCCTTCTGAAGTCATTTGCTGATTTCAAATATCCTGTGGTTAACTGATGAAGTAGAGGTTAGACTAGATGAACCATAAGAACCATTCCAACTCTATATCTGAGAGCGCCAGAGCCTTTTACAAATGCATAAACATTGCTCCTACACAGTTGTGGCATTTTGGAAATGTTATACATAGACAATTATTCTCTATTCTTTGTTCCAGCCCACACAACCACCCTAAGAAGATTATTAAGGACTATATAATTATGACTACAACCCCTCTTTGTCAAGAAATGAAGCTGAAATGGCCAGTTGCAAGCCACAGACTACAATTCTACTATAATACTGTGATGGTTCTCTCTTCCCTTTCCAATGCTACAGCCCACAACACCTGTTTCAAAAGAACAATCCCCTCTTTAGAACGGTTGCTAGGGAAGTCTACTTTAAAGGTGCAGGCTGTGGCTACTAGCAAAAGCTCATTAATTCTTCCCAGCAGCAATGTCTCAATCCATACTTTATCCATGCATTATGTAGGCTTGTTTAGCCTTTTCTGCCTGTCACATACTTAGACACAAAAATGCTGAACAAAGCTAACATGCCATTAGAATAGTGTTTGCTGGGGGGAATGGAGAGATAGTATAATGAATAGGGTACTTGCTTTCCATAACACTGACCCGGGTTCGATCCCCAGCACTCATATAGTACCCCAAGCCCCACCAGGAATGTTCCAGAGTGCAGAGCCAGGAGTAAGTTGCAAGAAATATTGGGTGTGCCGCCCCCCAACCTCCGCACAAGAAATAGGATGATGTTTCCTAAATTGCAATGTGTCCGTCAAATTGCTACTTAATTCCTGAGCTCCATACAAGATCCCTGGCCAGAACCTCTAGGGAGAGGCCCCAAAGGCTTTTACTCTACTGGACTGACAAAATAACTTGACTCTTATCAAGCTGCTTAACTCTAAAGGCACTAATTAATATCCTTACTCCATACAGTGGACTCTAGTAAGTGGAATGGATTATCTTCTAGTTTTTATTCAGCTGGATGCAAACTTTAATTTTTGATGAATTACTTAGGCTGAAGGGTTGGATCGCACCCAGTGATGCTCAGGCCACCTGGCTCTGTACTCAGGGAATATTCCTGGAAGTCTTGGAGGACTCTCTGGGGTGCCTGGATAGTTGCATCCAAAGAAACCTGCACTGTGCTATCTCTCCGACGCCTAAACACAATCTTTTAAAGAAGAATGAAGCATATTATCTCAAGTTTGGGGTTCAATTCATAGTGCACATTCAGAATACATTTGCTCAATGAATAAATTTTATTTTATTTTATTTGAAGGTTGTAAAAAAATCTAAGTATTTTACAAAAGAATGAGTCATTTTAAAGGGCATATTGAAATACTGTGAAGAAGCGATTTTATGTTTTTCCTTTATTCTCCTCTTTGGAGACTCAGAATCAATTCAAATAATATTACACACCTAAAATAGCAATTTAGGTTTGGCAACATAATTTGTTCATCTCTTAAAAAGGCTGATTGTTAGATTATTAGATTCTAGCTACCAAGTAATAAGCAAGTAATAGATGGGTTTTTTACCTCCAAATTATTTTTTCTTTCTGGCTATCAAAGTTTATTTAATTATCCAACTATTTTATTGTCAGAAAGATTTATGCAACCACAAAAGGTGTTCAAACCCTTACTCATCACTGGGATTAACTGCATGTTTGTAAAGTGATGGTGGGAATTTTCATATTTGTGCCCTTAATCACAAAGTTTTGAAACAGTTATGGCTATTATAAATGCAACATTATGAAATTAAGTGAATTTAGGTAAATGTGCACAAAAAGGGCTAGCTGGATAATTTATTGTCTACACTGCAACACTTCAAAGGGAAAGCCAGGCCAACAGATAGAACCTGAGTGTGTTTCCCCAACCCCGGGACCATGGCCATCCAACACAATATTTTATCATTATTTAATTTTTTTTAAATTTGAACACTGTGATTTACAAAGGTGTTTAAAATTAGGTTGTTTCTGTTTTCTGAAACCAATCCCCACACACTGTGAACTTCCATCTATCAGTGTCAGTTTCCCTCCCAAGTCCCAGCCTTCCTCCTTTGTAGACACCTAACACATTTATTGCAAAGTTATTTCAGATTCTAACAAAGCTTAATGGAAAGGCAAACGGAATTATCAGAAAATAGGGAAAATAGGCCAATCAAAGTCAATTCCACATATTATATTTTATATTTAATATTTTATATGTTTCTATATTGTTTATAAAACATAGTTATAGCTTTCCGGCCCCACGCGAGATCGACCCCGGAGGCAACTGAACCACTTTGGACACGAGCGGCACCCCCAAAATGCCTCCAAACTGTGTGCTCGGAGCTTCTGGCCCAGGCGCTGCCGGCAGGGTATGGTCTTTTCTCTCTCAACTCTTTCTTTTTGAATGCAGCGAGGCAATAGCCGGTTTTTAGACTCTACAGGAAGCCCGGGATAGCCGATGGGCGGGACTTCCGGATCCGCCCTGTGCCCGCCGACATTTAAGCACAGAGCCATGTGGGGATGCTCCTTTCCGGCCCTGCGAGAGATCGACCCCGGAGGCAACTGAACCACTTTGGACACGAGCGGCGCCCCCAAAATGCCTCCAAACTGTGTGCTCGGAGCTTCTGGCCCAGGCGCTGCCAGCGAGTGATGCAATTACCAAAAGAATTTTTCCTGGACTTCATATAGAAATCCAAAACCGCGCGGCTGCGATAGCAGCCGTGCGACCTAATATCTCTTGATTGTCAGCAACGTGTAAATGTTCCTTTTTGGCAGGGCTTAACGTGGGGGGAAACTCCAAACAATAGTACTAAGTTTTTTGTTGAGGGGTAAAAGATTGTTGCGATAGAATTTTAGGCAGAATTTTCCCTGGACTTTATATAGAAATATAGAAACCCAAAACCGCGCGGCCGTGGCAGCCTAATGTCATCTAATCATCAGCAATATGAAATGGTTCCTTTGTAATGGGTTGGACTTTGGGGGGACCATAATAGGGTTAAAGTTTGTAGCGACGTGTAATTTCTGGCTGCACTTTCCCTGGACTTTATACAGAAATTCAAAGCTGCGAGGCCGCTGCCATGGCCGTGCAACCTATTGTCATTTAATCATCACCAATATGAAATGGTTCCCTTTTAACGGGTCGGACTTTGGTGGGAAATCCTAACAAGAATAGTAAGTCTTTTGCTGAAATATTGAAGGCTACCAAAGTGGTAGCCATCTCTATAGACTGAACTAAGCCATATCCCCACTCCGGCTGAGAAGAAATATCCTTCTTTCTCGGAAGAAACGCGGCGTGGTGTTAACCATAGTATGATGTCCATTAAGCTGACATGGACCTGGTGGCGTGGGAATGGGATACAAGGGAATAAATTATTATGTACTTGGAACAGCGGGACGCTGGTGGAATCTTGAGCCGGGGCCGATACCAGCGTATTACTTTTGGTTCCAGAAACTGCTTGCAGACATTCTACCAGACTATCAACTAAGCCAGAGCCCCACGCTGGCTGATGACGAGAAATAACCATCTTTTTTGGTTTGTTTTCCCTTTGTCAGGCAGCGTGGTGATTACTAAACAGGCGTGATCTCGGTGGCGTGGGACGAGGGGGGAAAAAAAATTGAAAAGTTATATAACAAACAGCGGGACTTAATATCTCTACATTCTCAGCAATGGAGAGCCATCAAATGCTTCCTTGACAGTGGGACTGTCTTTTCTTTTTTGGGGGGAAACCCTAGCAACAATAGTGAGTTATGTGTTGAAACATGGACTGTAACCAAGATAAAGCGTAAACGAAGTGAAACTTATCACTTACAAGGGCGGGGACTGGGGGGGGCGGGAGGAGGCGAGAGGTATAATGGGGTGGTTGGTGATGGAATATGGGCACGGGTGAAGGGAAGGGTGTTTGAGTATTGTATAACTGACATAATCCTGAGAACTATGTAACCCTCCACATGGTGATTCAATAAAATTTAAATTAAAAAAAAACATAGTTATATACACATGAATTTGTGTATATAAATATTCTATAAAATATTTAATAATATTTTATATTTAATTAAAAGTCAATTCCAGTAATGATATTTTAGAGAAAAATAGAAAAGTCATGGAAAACTCATTCACTGATCATGTTATATGTTTCTCAAAGTAAAATAATTAAAATATTAAACTATCATTGTTATTTTTCAGAGGAGTTCTCCCAGGTAAGGCTCAGAGGGCGCCAGGCATCCCTCCCCTCAATGAAGCAGGCTGCATAGTTCAATGCTAGGGTCTAAGAATGTTGAGCTGTTTGGACCTTGTGGTTCAATCTATCAGAATCATGCCCAGAAGTTCTTGTGGAGTCATTGGTACGGGGGCGCAAACTGGGACATGGTACTATAAAGAACCCGGCCCCAGCCCATCTCTTAACCCTTCATAGTAAGTGTATTATATAAAACAAATGCCCAAAAGTAGGGGGAATATTGTCTGCCATGGGGGCAGGGGGAGGGTGGGAAAGGGGAGATATACCCGGGATATTGGTGGTGGGGAATGTGCACTGGTGGAGGGATGGGTGTGTGATCATTTTGTGATTGTAACCCAAACATGGAAGCTTGTAACTATCCCACGGTGATTCAATAAAATTAATAAAAATATAAAAAACATAGGGAAGGAGGGAGAGAAGTTTGCAAAATGATGAATTGGGATAATATGTACTTGTAAATATAAACTTGACTCCAGTTTGAATGGAGTAATAGAGTGCATTATAGTAAAACCTTATTTATTATTCTTTTTATTGAATCACCATGAGATACAGTTACAAAGTTTTCATGCTTGAGTTTCAGTCATACAATGATCAAACACCCATCCCTGCACCAGTGCACACTTCCCACCACCAATGTCCCCAATATCCCTCCCCCCAATTCCAACCCTCCCTCTGCCTCTATGGCAGGCAATTTTCCCCATAGTCTCTCTCTATTTTTGGGCATTATGGAGAACAACCTTATTTAATAGATTCTGAGTGGCATATTTGATATGTCAAAAACAGTAACAACAAGTCTCACAATGGAGACGTTACTGATGTCTGCTCAAGCAAATTAATGAACAATGGGTAATAGTGCTACCTTATTTTAACTTTTTTGGTCTGTGGCTTGTGGACCATATCAGCTGTGCTCAGAACTTACTTAACTTACTTATTCTGTGCTTAAGGATTACACCTCCTGCTAGAGCTTTGGGTATATGCTAAACCCCTATATAAACCCCTAGCCCAAGTATGTGTACATCACTGTACCACTGTATCACTGCCATCCCGTTGTTCGAGTGGGCACCAGTAACATCTCCATTAGTCCCTGTCAGGTGCTAGTGTAGCCTGATGGCGTATTGGGGGCTCTTTCAGAGTCAGGGGAATGACGACCGTAATTGTTACTGTTTTTTGGCATAACAAGTATGCCACGGTAGCTTGCCAGGCTCTGCTGTGATCTGTATATATGTACATATACACACATATATGTATACATGTATTTATATATATATGTATATATATACAAACACATAGGGCTGGAACGATAGCACAGAGGGTAGGCCATTTGCCTTGCATGTGGCCAACTCAGTTCGATTACTCTGTCCCTCTTGGAGAGCCTAGCAAGCTACAGAGAGTATCTCACCTGTATGGCAGAGCCTGGCAAATTACCCGTGGCATATTCAATATGCCAAAAAACAGCTTCACAAACAACAAGCTTCACAACAGAGACGTTACTGGTGCCTTCTCAAACAAATTGATAAACAACGAAATGACAGTGCATATATACCCATATACCTGTACACACACACATATATATACATATATGCATATATATGTATGTGTGTGGGGTGGGGGGGTGCTGGGAATGGAACCAGGGCCAGCCAGCCCTCAAACCATTGACTCCATGAACACCTCTGGGCATGATTCTGGTTCAGCACCACAAGGCCCAAATAGCTCAACATTCTTAGACCCTGGCATTGAAATACGCAGTCTGCTTCACTGAGTACTGCGGGGAGTGACACCTGGGGTCCCCTGAGCCTTACCTGGGAGAGCTTGTCTGAAAAATTAACAATGATAACTTATTTTAATATTGTAATTATTTTACTTTAAGAAAGATACAACACAGTGGGTAGGGCGTTTGCCCTGCATGCAGCCGACCCCGTTCAATTCCTCTGCCCCTCTCGAAGAGCCGGCAAGCTACTGAGAGTATTTTGACTGCATGGCAGAGCCTGACAAGCTACTGAGAATATCTTGCCTGCATGGCAGAGCCTGGCAAGCTACCCGTGGCATATTCAATATGCCAAAAACAGTAACAAGTCTCAAAATGGAGATGTTACTGGTGCCCGTTCGAGCAAATCGATGAGCAACGGGATGACAGTGATACAGTAACAGTGAAGATCTAACATGGTCAGTGCACGCAAGGCAAGTGCCTCTCCCACTGTACCATCTCTCAGCCTCGGTGAGTCTTATTTTTAAAGATGTTGGACAGTATTTTCATGTGTATGAGTTTGTATGTATCTAGTAAAACAGTGTATCATATCAAATACAAGCCATAAATGATTTAGGGGCCAGAGAAAGTGCAGGGGATAAGGCTTTTGTCCTGCACTGCATGGTTCCCTCTGCACTGCCAGCCGCATAGCCCTGGGGGGACCGGAGCACCCCTGGGGTGGTCTGGGTAAACAGTACATGTCCTCAGATCCACTGAAGAACCTGACAGAACCAGGGACCACTGCTTTGGAGATGTTACCCCAATTTAACTTTAAACTATTTTGTTCTTTGAATTATAAGCTAGCCTAAATTGTTATCTGCATTGACTCTAAATTGAGAATTAATCAAAATATTTGGCTCCTCTTTTCACAATGTGTCATACTAAGACAATTAAAGACAGAAAATTAGACTTGCCTGAATTACCTGTGCTGACAAGGAATATAGACTAACTTCCTGCCTCATAAGCAATTTGTCAGGATATGAATAGTGGGTGAGACTAAGGAGCCTTGATATAATAATATTACCATTCTTTTTATCTAAGACATCAAATATGGGTGTTTTAATTCAATGCAGATGCAATGCTGGCTTCGCACATAAAATGGGTTCTTTATAGTGTTAATCCCCATAGTATCTGACTTGTGCTTTTGTATTTTCCAATACTCACTACTAAAGATTATAGGATGATTTTTATAGGGGAGAGGAATAAAACAATTTAAAACTGGAACAGTTTACATCTAAGAATTTATTTAAACTAAAATATATTATTTCAAGGTTATTTATGTAGAACACAAAACCATTTTATTTTTAATGTTTTATCAATGCTTTCATAAAAGTCTTTATCCCAAGACACTAAAATTTTGAATATAGCTTAAGCGACTTTTGTGTGTATTTGTGGTATATATTGAATATAAAAATATGGGATAGACCATTTTGTTCTGTTCATGACAAAACTAAGGCCACTCCATAAAAATAGTACCAGGTCAAAAAGGAAAACAACAGTCTTTGATATGTTTTTTATTTTTCATTAAATAACCTAAGTTATGGGGATGGGGAGATAGTGCAGTAAGATGTTTGCTTGCATGGGCTTCATTTCAGCATTGCATATTGTCCCCTGAGCACTACCCAGGAGTGATTTCTGAGCACAGAGTTAAGAGTAAGGAAACCCTGAGCATCACTGACTGTGACCCCCGAATAAAACAAAAATATTATTTAAGTCACTAACTATAGATTTACTTATAATGTTATCTTTTAAGTAATTAGTAATTAATAAATTAAGTAATTAGTAATTAAGTAATTATCTTTTAAGTAACACACAAAACAAAGTCCCAGCTTCTAGAGACCGTGATAGCAGTGAAATTAAGAGAATTTTAAAAAACAAACACAAAACACAAAAAACAAAAAAAAACAAACACAAAACAAAAAAGAAACATTTTTGGTTCGTTCTAGTTTTTTGAGCTTCTTTTAACTTGTGGAGATTTTATAGTTACATTTTCTCCAACATTTCTTAACAGTTAAAAATGTCCATGGAGGGGCCAGAAAGATAGTACAGTAAGGAAGGAACTTGTCTTTACATGGCCAACCTGGGTTTGATTCTCTACATCTTATATGATTCCCAGAGTCTGCCAGAAGTAATACCCCAGCACAGAGTCAGGAGTAAACCCTAAGCACTGGCAGGTAAGGCCTCAAAACCCAATCCCTCCCAAAAAATCTCACATAATTCTGATACCATGTCAGAAATGTTAGTTCTAAAGGCAAAAAACTTATATGTGCTGTACTGTGGTCTAAGCACTCTGAATGAAAGTATTAAAATGCTTCATTTGCTGTCCAATGGCTCACAATCAGAAAGAGCATTCATTTTTACTTTATGTCACTGTCACTGTCATCCCGTTGCTCATTGATTTGCTCGAGCGGGCACCAGTAACGTCTCCATTGTGAAAATTTTTGTTACTTTTTTTGGCATATTGAATACGCCAAGGGTAGCTTGTCAGGCTCTGCATACTTTATGTATGCATAAAAACTAAGCTCAGAACCCTTTATTGAGTTATTGAGTCTACAAAGATTTAAACAATAGTATAAGTTATAGCAGAGCAAAGACATTTTGGCTAAGAGAATGCCTTCTTTATCAGCACCTCTAACATGCAATCCAAAATTAAACATAAAGCATGTAAAATTATTTCTACTTTAAAAGAAAAGAAATTCCCTAAGTTTTCTGGAGGTAAGACACATTTCTTTCTGTTATACATATTTCTTTCATTAAATATAAAGGGACGAGCTCCTTGAAATACATCCCCATCAGGGGGCTGGAGCAATAGCACAGCGGGAAGGGCATTTGCCTTGCGTGCTGCCGACCTGGGTTTGATTCACAGCATCCGATATGGTCCCCTGAGCACTGCCAGGGGTAATGCTTGAGTGCAAAGCCAGGAGTAATCCTTGAGCATCGCCAGGTGTGACCCAAAAAGAAGAAAAAAGAAATACATCTCTATCTACCCTCTTCCTCTAAAGTCTTATTCATCCCCCCACAAGTCTGTCAAGCCGTTCTGTGGCTTGGTTTTTAGCTATCTTTTCCTAGTATGCAATTCTAATATTATTTATCAATCTTAGAGGAATACTACAGGGATATTTGTTAGACTGTATTGTATAAATTTGATCACAAGTCTGTGACTTCCAGCCTGATAGAGTATCTCCTAAAGGCAATGATTGTGTTACAACCTCTTGCTATTAATAGCTTAGTAAAAGACCAAGACTGAATAATAAATCTAGCCCAATCTTTCTTCCAGCGGACCAGGTCCTTTAGTGCATACACCTTATTGAAGATCCAAAGTAACAGCATAAGTCAATGGGAGAGGACATTTTTTGTCTTTCTTTTTTTTTTCTTTTTGAGTCACACCCAGCGATGCTCAGGGGTTACTCCTGGCTCTGCACTCAGGAATTACTCTTGGCAGTGCTGGGGGACCATATGGGATGCCAAAGATGGAACCTGGGTCAGCCTCGTGCACAGCAACTGCCCTACCCACTGTGCTATCACTTTGGCCCCAAGAGGACATTTCTATGTTAAGAATTTAACCCTCTGGGTCTGGAGTGATGGCACACTGGGTAGGTGCTTGCCTGGCATGCAGCCGAACTAGGTTCAATCCTCAGCATCCCCTAAGGTCCCAGAAGCCCACCAAGAATGACCCATTTCTGGGTGTGGCCCCCAAACCAAAGAAGAAATTAGCCCTTTGTAAAAATAGAGAATTGACCAATCTCTCTCCTCTCACTAAACTGGAATTACTGGTTTCTGCATATAACAAAAGGAGAAACTTTAAAAATTTACTGAATTCATGTATAACAAGGGAAAGAATAACTAAGAAGGAGGGTTGAGAGGTGAAAGTTAGGGCTGATAATTATGATTGTTATTAAACTTACTGACCTTCCTTATACCTATAATTTTCTGCATTATGATAAATTCTTTTTTACATTAGAGACATGCTTTTTTTAAAAAATTATTTTTTAATGAATCACCATGAGGTACAGTTACAGACTTATAAACTTTCGTGCTTACGTTTCAGTCATAAAATGATTGAGTACCCATCACTCCATCAGTGCCCGTTCTTCACCACCAATGTTCCCTGTATCCCTCCCATCTCCCCTCTCTCCCCTCTCCTACTCCACCCCTCCACCACACCCCTGGCAGGCGCATTCCCTTTTACTCTCTCTCTCCTTTAGGGTGTTGTGGTCTGCAATGCAAGTATTGAATGGCCATCATGTTCGGTCTATAATCTATTTATGAGAAATTCTTAGAACATCACCTGGCACCCTTGCAATTATGTCTAAGTATTGCCACATGATTGCACCCTGAAAAAGAGAGAGAGATTTTTGATACTAATGACGAGAACTGAGAACAGGCTTTGGCCATATAAAGAAACAACATATTTGATCCCTTTAGGACCTTAACATTCCCTTTGTCTTCATGACCATCTACTTTAATAAAATAGATGGGAAGGGAAGATTTGCCTAATGCTGCTTTTTACTTGAATTTTATTGTGTACCCTGTTCCTGATGATCCTCTTTGATCAGATTTATATCAGCACTTCTCAAAGATGTTTCTTAGGATACTTGGGAGAGAAGGACATTTTTCCATGCCAAATAAATTTGGGGACTATTTCATGCCATATTCCTTTCAAAGATAATTTCAATGGTTGTTAGCAAACTTAAGACACTCAGAGTTGTGTGTGTATGTGTGTGAGAGAGAGAGAGAGAGAAAGAGAGAGAGAGACAGACAGACAGACAGAGACAGACAGAGACAAAGACAGACAGAGAGACAGAGACACAGAGAAAGAGAGAGATTCTGGATAATTTTTAGATTTGACTCTGCAGAATTCTGTGCCTGTATGAAACTGATTTCTGTTCTGGTATCAACATTTTGACTTGCTGTTTTTAGTATGAGTTTTCTATAGAAAACAAGAAATTTTACCTTCACTCTGTTTTGAGTGTTTTCCTTCTTTCCACTGTGCTCTAGGGACCCTGCAGCTGTGTTCAGGGCCGGGCACGTTCCCGGCGAAACTCCAGCTAGTCGAGTGAGCCTGGCAGTGCTCAATCTGCCTCTACAATGATGCTTGGCCCGATAGTGCTGGGAGGTGCCGGACCAGCCTGGAAGTGTCTGAGGCCCACCAGGCTACAAAGTTGGCAGTTCAGGCCATTCTGGGGACTGAACTCAGAGCCTCACACATATAAGAATGCCCTCTAACCTTTTGAAGATCTCCCCAGCTACTGATTTGTAATTTTCATTCCGTCTTGGGCTCTGTTTTCTCTATTTTTTCCCCCTGAATATAATTCAAATATTTCTGGCTGGCACTGCTATTTAAAAATCTAAACTTTTCTTTGTTCCAGTAATGTGGTGCTGGCTGGATAATGACAGTATATAATGTGTGTTGTGTAGATATAAGTGGAGTTATAGATTTTATTCTATTGTTTTTCTATTATTCATTGTCTCCCTAACTGAATTCCCAGTCTTCATAACCTGACCGAAATGCAAACTGGATTCCTGAGTTCACGGCTCACCCTTGCCTCATTTATCCTATTGTTGCCACAGGTGACTTCCCGGGCTGCACAGGAACTTTGCTGGCACAGTGATTGGCTGTCTCAGTCCCGTGAGCATCCATTCAGCTCAACTGATCTCTGCACCCTGTCTCTAGTTAAACCATGGCATATTCTCAAATCTCGGCTCTCTCATCGTTGTTAAGAGACCAAAACAGGAGCCTAGTCTTAATTAGAGTTCTGAGTTTCTGGCATTAGATGACCCACTTGTGTACGATAAAATAAAAACTTTATTATGGAAGTTTCACACAGGAAGTCAGTATCTTATTAATAGAGCTCTTTTATTGTTCCTACTCTCTCTCTCTCTCTCTCTCTCTCTCTCTCTCTCTCTCTTTCTCTGTCTCTTTGGTGTGTGTGTGTGTGTGTATGATTTTGTGTATGATGAGGGTAATAGAAAATGGTGTTTGTTTTATCAAGGATGTATTCGATTTCTTAAATGAAATACAACAGCTATGGATGTTGATGATAAGCCATTTATGAGTATCAGATAAAAACAATGCACTTTAGTTATTAGTTTACCAATATTTTTATTCTGTTGCTAAGTCTATTTTTAGAAACCCAGCACTGGAATTATTGACATGCCTGTTTAAAGATATATTTAAAAATTCAGGAAGAAAAGAGAAGTGTTCACCAAAATGGAGTAATATCCAGTGGTGGTCAGGGGCTACTCCCGCTATGAGCTTGGGGATCATGCTTTGGGGATCACGCTTTGCCCAGGGGACTCTGTTAATCAAACCCAGGTCTCCTGCGTGGATATAAGGTTTTCTGGTCCCTTAATCACACAGTTTAAAGGAATTTATTGAAGGATCAGAGGTGGAAAAGTTACTAAGACCATGAGGCACGGTTCACTTAGAACAGAGCTTTAATTCTGGTCATGGGTGAACTTGAGCAAGTTAGATAATTATCCATAACATGTTTTCTAGGCCATAAACTGAACTAGTGCTATATCATCATGTTCAAAGACATATAGACACGTATAATGTGGCTCAATAATGGCTTGATGCTAAGTTAATATAGCTGCCAGGTGATTTAGTGGATGTGAAATAGGCATATCAGCTTGTGTGGGAAATATTGACCTCTATATTTAATAGACGGGGGAGAGAATTCATAGCAGATAAAAGAGAACAGGGAGAGACCATTCATTTTTCTTCAACTGGCATTGAAATTGAAGTCATTAACAATTCAAAAAAGAGGAAAGAATGCCTCCTGTCCTTCACAAAAGACTGGGGATTGTCAAAGTGGAGTGGAGTGGAGTGGAAGATAATTTGAATGCAGTGTTGAGTCAGATGGATCTAAACTAGTTTCTGCCAGGTGGCTGCTTAGCAACGATACTATTTGTCTTTATCACCCCACTAAGACTCTCAGGGCAACTTAGCACAAGATGGACCAGAAACATCTGCTTAGTGCCACAACAGCTATGGCAAGGGAAATGTGTGTTTCTACAAGAGCTGGTAAATGTCACTAAATTCATTTCAGTGCTAGCTTAATCTGGTTTTGAAAATCCAGTCACTGTTTCTCAAAGCAGGTCCCCTCATCATATTCTTGTAGCATGATCTGGGTAAAATGACAAAGGGAACGTTAGGGTATAGGCTAAGGAACTGCTCTGTTTTTATCAGCCCAGCGATGGTAAGAGCGTAGAAATAGGCAGCATGATGATGAGACCAGGGGCCTGGTACAGACGGCAGGAAACCAGAGGCCAGGTGAATCTATACTTGGCTCTATCAGGCTGGACGTGTTACTAGTATTCCATGACAGCTTTATCATCATATGAATGTGATAATGATGAAATACTTTGGTAATTACTATAAATCAAGGGCTTAGACTCTTAACTGATACAATGCAAGTCATCAGCTGTTAGCTGCTGGGGTCAATAGATGTTTGACCAGCCCTCTCTTCCTACTCTTACTCTCTAGAATCATTTTCTCAGTTGAAACCAGATTAATGGATGACTCCCTTTCTTTTTACTCCCTATCTCCGAAGTTAATTATGTATGTTTCGTGATCAACCCGGGAGATTTGTAACTCCCATCCTATAAGGTTGTGATCTCACTTGACCCACCTTTATGAACCGAAACTCAACATCTGAAGTTGAACAGGGTTGTTGTGCTAATGATACAGGAACATTAGCAGGACACAGGTGGCTTCATCCAAAGTTCCCTCCTTTACTTTCTTTCTCTTTTTACCTCCTTCCCACTCCAGCAGTTAAGGGAAAGTTGGAAGATTCACTCGTGTAACTAAACAGAGCTGTAACCCTCCAAGTCTCAAGGGTGCAGAGACCTTGTACCCCATTCCTCCTTGAGTCTTCTAGGAGAACTGAGAAGCAGAGAGAGGAAGTGAGAAAAGCAGGGCTCATCTTGGGCGACAAGTAGGTTAAAGGGAACTAAAGTTGAAAAACTTAAAGTGGAACTAAAGCGGAAGGTGAGAAATTTCTCTCCAAGAGAAATGGCAAAGAAATTGGTCAATTTGGTGATCGATTTCTTCTTGGCTAAAAGATGCTCCAGAAAAACTAGAGACATAAAGGGTCATTCTAGGCATTCAAAGTTGTGGTGCTGAAGCTTGTGACAGTACTCAGAAAACTCTCAACTCCCTGAAGTCTTCTTAGAAGTCACCAGTGTTGTACTAATGGACTTTCTCAGGCCTGACTCCTTGCTTGGATCCAGAGACTGAGGATGGTATTTCCAAATTGGTCCTAGGATTTTTAGTAATCGAGTGGATTGCCTCTAACTCTCAGGCAATAAACAACTATTATTAATTCTATCCAAGACTACAAAGCCTTCCTCAAGACTCACAGTCAGAGAGTTGAGAATCCTTGGTGAATGTCAGAGCAATTCCCAAAAATCAAAAGGAAATTTCCAGGAAGGGTATTCTGGAAATAGACAATATCCCATGTACTCAGGAAAAAAAGAGGAAATGACCTAAGGTCAGGAAGATGTTTATAAATTCATAAATGTTATGTTAAAAATGCTTGGGAGTGGATTATGTCAGATAATTAATTGACTTCTTGATGTACAGGCAAGCCCAGTGGGTAGAATCATTAAGTAAAACACATTTAGAATAATGACTCCTCATATGGCATTTGTATTATCTAAGAAAAATAATAATAATAAAATAAGAATCTGAAGTAGTCTCCTAGGCGACTACCTAATTAAAGAATAAAGTTAGACTTTAACTTTTGTAGATAAGTTTACTTGGGTTGCTTCCAATTCCGGAGCATTTTAAAATTTGTTCCATTTTTCCACAAACACTTGGGATTGGAAGTACTTATTTGTGGCACCACAACAATATGTACTATACAGTCGCAAACTTATGAGGGAATCAATGTTATGAATTTGAGATATTCTTTGTTTTTTTTCTGGGCTAATATAAGTACATTTATATAAATATTTGTAGATTTTACATCTTCATATCATACCATATGTTCTGCAAATTACTTTTTGTTTTGAACATCTCATGGTACCCAAGTGAATACATTTAAATTTACGTAATTTTTATTAGCTATATGTTATTACAAAATATAGATGAGTGAAAATTTATTCAATACTACCCTTATCCTTTGACAATACAGCTTACACAGTGCAATACACAAACTTGTCATCAAGTGTTTAAGCTATAGTGTTTGTTTTTACAATATGGATCTTGCATATTTGCATGTGTTAGTTATATGTCTAAATTAGTTCTCAAAGGGTTACAGATATGTGACTATTGCAAACAAGTGGATATTACATTGGGATATTTATTTTACCTATTCCTACTTCTTGTTTTGATTTTGTTTTGGGCCACACCTGGCAGTGCTCAGGCTTACTCCTGACTCAGTGCTCAAGGATCACTCCTGGAGGGGGCCTAGGGATTCTTTGGGTACTCTCAAACCCAGACTGGCTGTGTGCAAATGCCCTACTTGCTGTGCTCTTTCTCTGTGCCTGGATGACTCGCACTTCCATTATATGATACTCTTCATTTTCCATGCCATTTTGTTTTAATTTGCATTTCTATGACTACAAGTGTGTGTGGGGGGCAGCCATTTTGAATGTCTACTGGTCAACTGCACTTTTTGGTCTGCCTAATTATATTTTTTTGAATAATTTCTTGGGTTATTTGCCTTATCTTATTAGTTTGTAAGATTTTAAACATTTGGAGTATGAATACATGGGAGAGGGCAAAAGATGCAATGTATTACTAATAATTTCTCAAATAACTTCCTTAGCTTTATTTCTGATACCATTCAACTATAAACATATAAAAGTTTTGAGGTGTCTTAGTTTGTCAACTTCCCCTAAATTTTTTCTTTAAAATATTTTCCTATATCTGGTATTTTTATTTTTGAAACATTTTTTATTCATCTGGAATTAACTGTTGTATGTAGCATGAGAGTTCATCTGGAGCACAGCGGGTAGGGCGTTTGCCTTGCACACAGTCGACCCGGGTTGGATTCTCCCATCCCTCTCAGAGAGCCCGGCAAGCTACCGAGAGTATCCCGCCCGCACGGCAAAGCCTGGCAAGCTATCTGTGTTGTATTTGATATGCCAAAAACAGTAACAACAAGTCTCACAATGGAGACATTACTGGTGCCTGCTCGAGCAAATCGATGAACAACAGGATGACAGTGCTACAGTATGTAGCATGAGATAAGCACTGTAGCACTGTTGTGCTCTGAGAGGGACAGAGGAATCGAACCCGGGTTGGCTGCGTGCAAGGCAAACACCCTTCCTGCTATGCTATTGCTTCAGTCTATTCATTGTATACCGTTTAGATATTTATCTTAAAGAAAATTAATTTAGATCTTATCATCTAAACAGTACATAATGAATTTTCCAGCCTTCATCAGAGAACTTGAAGATCCATATTTACCATGTATTTAACTAACCATCTGAACTTGGATATGTTTCTAGATATTGTATCATTTTACTGATGTAAGTGGTTGTTACAGAAAATAGGAAAAATGGAGAGTGTGAAAATTTATTTCTAAAGCTAAAAGCTAACATTTTTTCCAATGCCAAAGAAAATAAACAATAGATAAATTTAATTTACAAATATACATGTGAAACTTAAAAATCAAATACAAGAATTTTAATGCAGAAGAGTACTAAGGCAATGTACTCAACTAACTTGAAGAAGGGAGTGTATAGTTAAAATACATTTATTGATCAACAGAATAATATCTATTGATTTTACTACAGTGTAAAAGTCAAGCAGAAGAGCTATTAGCCAATGCATTAAAGTGTAAATTTTCTAAGATAAGATAGTTGATCTTTACATGCACTGCACAGGCCATGAAAGACCCAGATCAGACATTTATTTCATGCCAGTAATTGTCAAAGGACATCAAACTTCATGAAGTATCAAAGATTAAAACAGACCTTTATGAATCATGAATGTTAGGATGATTGATACTAGAATTATCAATCAACCTTGTTTTAAAGGTATTGGAGAAGACAAACATTTAAGAAAAATATATATTTACAATAGAAGTGTTTTATTATTTGCAGGTGACATGGTGCACCAAAAACAAACAAACAAAATCATTAGGAAGAGAAGGTTTAGTAATGTATATAAACATGTTTAGAAAAATAATGGCTTCAAATATAGTAAGGAGGGGTTGGAGTAATAGTATAGTGGTTGGGCAGCTCTTGGGGGTTTGATCCCTGCATCCTGTGTGGTCCTCCAAGCACAACCAGGAGTAATTCTATTTTTTTTTGCTTTTTGGGTCACACCCGGCAATGCACAGGGGTTACCTCCTAGCTTTGCACTCAGAAATCACCCCTGGTGGTGCTCAGGGGAGCATATGGGATGCTAGGAATTGAACCTGGGTCGGCAGCGTGCAAGGCAAAGGCCCTACCCGCTGTGCTATTGCTCCAGCCCCAGCAGGAGTAATTCTTGAGTGCAGAGCAGGAGTAAACCCTGAACATTACTGAATGTGATGCAAAACCCCCTAAATAAATAAATAAATAAATAAATAAACAAACAAACAAACAAATAAATAATCTGTAAAAATATAACAATAGACGGGAATAAAAGAAAACACATTTTAGAAATTCCACTCACATTTTCAATAAATCTCTATGTAACGCACATGAAAATTTCAATAAGTTTAAATATCATTATGAAAAAAGAACAATATTTTATTTGGTTTGGGTTTGGGCTAACTCCTGGCTCTGCACTCAGGGGTCACTCCTAGTGGGGCTCAAGGGACCATTTGGGGTACATGGAATCACACCTTGGTTGGCTATGTGCAAGGCAAGTTCCCGACCCACTATATTATCTCCCTGGTACCCAAAGAAAGAATAATATTCAAATAAAGAACACAGGAAAATTTTGTTAAACATTTCTATTTAATAATTAATATCATACACATTTAAAATATGATTTCAGTTAACATCTATTTATACATTCTTAGGTGCCCATTTTTTCCTGATTATTATTTTCTTGTAAACAAAACACTCAGACATATCTCTCTTTCATTCTCTCTCTCTTTTATTAAGCAGTATGTTGTACTAGATACCAAAACCTCAATGACTACTGTAAGCAATAGATTATGGTATTTCTACTACATTATTTTTATTGGTAACAGGAAAATACTAATACTATACTAAGATATGTGGTGCTACCTTTGAATCTGAATAGTTTTCTATATCAATTTAGAAGGCATTATAATTGTAAGTAAACTGTGGAAAATAAACAAGAAATAATTAAAATGAAAGAAATTCAGTTAAATTTATAATTTAGATTTATTACTATAACACATATGTCAAATTAACTATATTAGTATTGACATATACATTAAGAGAGAGAATTAGCTTATTTTAAACAAATATAATTAAAGGTTGAAAAAGGATTTTTGCAATGGGATGTAGTTTTAATTAAATTTCTATTTGAAATCTTTTACTTTCTTAGGATTAAGTTTTCATTTAGATTCTACTATTTACAGTTTACTGTGGGAATAAATTTTATCAGTGCACCATTGCATTTTATGGTTTTATTTATTCATTCAATAAATATCTGATAAGTAGCTATTGCATGCCCAATCTTTGCCATAAATTAGTCTGTAGTCTCCTCAGAAGGACAGTTTTATAGAACTCTCCTACACCAATTATATGCAAATAGATGCTGTCCTAGCATGTTTTTCAAACATCAGCTCCTTAAGGTTGTTTTACCATGAGTATTTCTTAAAACAACATATCTCTAAAAAAAACAAGAACTTAAAAAAAACTTTAAAAATTATTTTTTTTAATTGAATCACAGTGATGTACAGTTCATGACTGAGTTTTAGTCATACAATGTTCCAACATCCATCCCTTCACCAGTGTACATTTCCCACCACAAATGTCTCAAGTTACCCTCCTACACAAATGTCTCCTGCACCCCACCACCCCATCTCTGCCTCTATGGCCAACACCTATCTCTCTCTCTCTCTCTCTCTCTCTCTCTCTCTCTCTCTCCCTTTGCTTTTTCAATAGATACTGAAAAGTTATCATGGATATCCCTTTACCAATTTTCAACACTCAGTTCTTGTCCAGAATGATCATTTCCAACTATTATTGTCATATTGTCATACTGGTTCCATCTCTATCATAACTGCCCTCTGCACGCCCCCACACACTTGTGCCAAGCTTCCAATCATTGACCAATCCTCCTGGCCCTTGATTTCCCTGGCCTTGGAGCCCTCAAGGACTTCTTGAAACAAATATATCTCTTAAAACAAAAAACGATTATTCATAATTCTCACATTGTGGTCTTCTCTATCACTCAAAATAAATACAAAAAATAAAGTGTCTGTACTGTGAGCACATCTTTCCTCAATGAGAAGTCAAAATAAGAAATAAATATCCAATGCTTGAATAGGAGCCAGATAATGGAAGAAAAGTATCAGGAAAGTGAAAACATTTACCGATGATGAAATCTGAAAGATCAACTAACCATCATATTGGAACTCAATTTATAAAGATGCACCAATGTTGTAGTACAATATTAGTTCAACAATAAACAACTTAATGAAGAAAAAGTAAAAAAAAAATAGGGGGCTGGAGCAATAGCACAGCGGGTAGGGCGTTTGCCTTGCATGCGGCCGACCCGGGTTTGATTCCCAGCATCCCATATGGTCCCCTGAGCACTGCCAGGAGTAATTCCTGAGTGAAGAGCCAGGAGTGACCCCTGTGCATTGCCGGGTGTGACCCAAAAAGCAAAAAAAGAAAAAGTAGAAAAATAGAGGAAGAGAGTAGTAGTAGCAACAGCACTAAGTAATATAAAGAACAACCCGGGAGAGAGCAAAAGTTCATGATATAAAGGACTGAAAACATTACACTTACCTCTTTTACCAGTAGATTTTCTGCTTTGTGCTCAGCATCTTCAGGTACTGTTGAGTATAATGTTCGGATATCCCAGGACACTGTGGCAGTCTGAGAGGAACAAGTAAAAAAGAAATTCGGTCTCTGATGTAGAAGAACTGATTGAAGCACTACACCAAAAATACAGTAGGAAAGTGTTATAAATCTGAGCTTTTTAGGATGAGAATATAGAAGTTTCCATAGTTATTTACCTACTTAATTACTAGAAGAGAAAAATTAAACCTTATTTAAAAAAAATTTAATTGCATTGTAGACCCTTACAAAGCTGTCATGATGAGGTTTCAGTCATACAGTGTTGTAACACCCATCCCTCCACTGGTGTATATTTCCCAGCACCAGTCCCCAGTATTCCTCCATCACCCCCCCACCCCAAAGCATGGCTCTATGGCAGGCACTTTTCTTCTCTCTCTCTCTCTCTCTCTCTCTCTCTCTCTCTCCTTTTGGGCATTGTGGTTGGTATATAAGGGAAGCTTATTTTGATCGTCACTATTAGCAGTACTACAATTCTATTTTCTATCCTGTAGAAAAAATTTTGATCATTTGTTCATTTCTCCAGTCTTTTCTATTGGTATGTTTTCTTGGTGAATTTTTTTTTAAATGAGCGATTTTTTTTAATTGAATCACCATGAGATACAGTTGCAAAGCTTTCATGTTTGAGCTTCAGCCATACAATGGTCGAACATCTATTCCTCCACCAGTGCACATTTTCCACCACCAATGTCCCCAGTATTGCCCCTCCGCCCCCCAGTCCTCACCCTGTCTCTATGACAGACAATTTCCCCAATACTCTCTACTTTGGGGTATTATAGTTTGCTTGAATTTTCCCACCACCATTCAAGCCTGCCTGCTAAGGGCAGACACTAGGTAATTTATTTTCTATTTGAGCA
Source organism: Sorex araneus (assembly GCF_027595985.1). Classification (NCBI taxonomy): domain Eukaryota; kingdom Metazoa; phylum Chordata; class Mammalia; order Eulipotyphla; family Soricidae; genus Sorex; species Sorex araneus. The sequence continues at coordinate 258,383,351 of NC_073313.1, forward strand.
AATCTCTTTTTGGTGAGATTTTTAATGGTTAAATACACTTGAAATCAGGGAAAACAAAAAATAAGCATTATTGGGCTGGAGCAATAGTACAGCAGATAGGCATTTGCCTTGCATGCAGCCGACCCGGGTTCAATTCTCAGCATCCCATATGGTCCCCTGAGCACCACCAGGGGTGATTCCTGAGTGCAGAGCCAGGAGTAACCCCTGTGTATTGCCAGGTGTGACCAAAAAAGCAAAAAAAAAAGCATTTTTCTAACCTTATGGTAAATAACACTATGAATGATGTTTTCAATGTCAGTGCTAAAGAACCAACTTCCTGTAAACTGAATATACATAAAACTAAAGGATAAAGTTTCTCTGGAAACATCTGGAAGAGACTTTCATAGGCTGTTCCTTACTTATTTATGAATTATTTTGTCAGGGTACTTCTAGCAGTCCTTAGGGGCCCTCAGGTCCAATCCCAATAATATTCAGTTAACTGGTCTGGACTATTCGACACTCAGATCTGACAATGTGGTGCAGTTTGAGCTCTGATAGTGATTTGAGGCCCTCCAGATCTGGGGACCAAAGTGGGGTCCTATGTATGCACAGTCTGTGCCTCTGACAACTGTGTTCTCTCCCAGTCCAGATAGGTTGTTTATTTTTTTATCAATCATTAGCTCCATCAAGCAGGGGGAGGGGAAAGGAATGGGATTCCCCACAGTCCATCATAGGCATTGACTTACTTTAGTTCAACACTTTGGTGTTTACAGGGATGCTGTAGAGTTTGTTGTCATCCATTTGACCTACAGTTGGGATATTTTTTGCACATCCCCAAACTCACAAGAGCCATTTGGTTTCTTTTTTTTTTTTTTTTGCTTTTTGGGTCACACCCAGCGATGCTCAGGGGTTACTCCTGGCTTTGTACTCAGGAATTACTCCTGGCAGTGCTTGAGGGACCATATGGGATGCCGGGGATCGAACCTGGGTCGGCCGCGTGCAAGGCAAACACCCTACCCACTGTGCTATTGCTCCGGCTCCCAAGAGCCATTTGGTTCCTAAGGACAGACTGAAATTCATTGGATTTATTCCAGAGGAATTCTTTTTGGAAAGTATTGGAACAGTTGAGACTCAAAAATGCCTCTACTCTTTTGGAGAAGATGGGTAGGAAAAGGAATTGAGTATTATCTCCTGAGCTTACAGCTGTTCCTGAAAACGATTTCACCAAAGGCAACTTTATTTTTTTTTTCCAATCTTGGACTCATGTTCTTAAAATCTCTGTCTTTCTTCACTACTGATGTATATTTCACTAGCTTAAAAAATTTAGTCTGCATATTGGATGAGTACATGTTGATTCCTAAATTCTTACTGTTGAATGTGTATAACTATAAGTGTGTGTTTCTGTATCTATTTGTATATGTATGTACATATGCATTCTCTGTGAACATGTGTAAGTGTATAATTGTGTATCTGTATGAGCATGTGTTAAGGGGTGTATTTATGAGTGTGTTTGTCTATGTGAGTGTACACAGAGTGTATGATGTATATAAGGTGTATGGTATAAGAATGTGTGTACAAGGATGTGCTATATTAGAGTGTACATGTAAGTATGGCTTACGGTTGTGTATATATCCATGGATGTATATGGAGTGTGTCTAAGTATATGTATGTGCAGGTACATATGTCATGGAGACTATGAGGTTTGAATATTGTGAAAGAGAATGAATGTGATATGAATATAATAAGATAACAGTGAAGGAACTAGGTTCAAGGTACATCATAGGGTAAAATTAGTGCCTGTCTTATCTCATCGATAGACTTGAGCATACTTTCGCAGGAAGTTGGGTAAAGTACTCAAGGGACTTGGGGCTACTGATTCCAGCCAAGTGTATTATGAGCTCAGGGAGCCATTACTGGCACGGAAGCTGACAAGGTCAGCTTAGGACTTAGCATTATTTAGATTTTACATAGTTGATTCCTTTCGGATTTCTTCTCTCAAGTTACTCCATTAGTTTCTATTTATGCTAGATTAAAAAGTAAATAAAGTTCGTTGAAAGTTTGGAGTAGATGATTAAAATCTATGCCTAAATGGAGCTTTGGATTGTTACTGGATTTCAGTCATTTGGGGATAGCATATCCTGTTTGGGCAGACAATTAACAGCTGCTCAGTGTCACTTGGTTTCCAGGGAATATTATACGCTAGAGTCCACTGGCAAACTTGATGATTTTTAACTCTAACTCCAATAAAATTCTATCATATGGCCACTATTTTAATATAAAGTTTTTATACCAAAATATTACTATTTCTCATTATGCACTATAGTCTCCTATTGGGTTTTTGCACTTAAAAAAAGTTGCTGTAAAATACTCTTAGTTGATAAAGAGTAGAGTAACAAGTCCCTGATTTTTAAGTTTCTTGCCTCATTATATCATAACCATAGGATCACTATCTCATTAGAGACAGCAAAAAAGAATACTGAGTTGGTGTAAGAAGGAGTTTCTGAAATGTGAGACCAGGCTTTCAGTAGTAATAATTAAGTGGCCAGCTGGTGATTTGTGATTTCATAAAGATGGGTTCCCGCAATGCTCACAAACAAGGAGAAAAGTATGAAATTTCACTGAAGTAGGTATTATAAAATTGAATTTAAGTGTGTGAAGACTGTGATTCCCAATGACCTGCACCTGTGATCCGATGCTTTTTTTTCTAAATAAGATAACTGAGACAATTTATCCATGAAATGATGTAATAAAAAAATGGAAGCATTCTTTTTCAACATGCATGACTCTTCATACAGAATACACAAACCCCAAAAAGGGAAATCATATACAAAGAGTGCCTTCACCGTGACCTTGATCTAAATTATATTTTGCTTTAATAGTGGATAATTTGCCTGGAAAAGGAGAAGGCCTACAGAAAAGAATTGAAGAACTGTGGTGCTTCTACTTATTTATATTTTCTTTAATGTGTCTTCATTGAAGCAAAAATAAATTGATCCACTAAGAAGAAAGGCACACAGAGTCATATTTGTTGAGGGGATTAATATGGTTACAAAGAATTTCTTTTCTGAGAATTAGATGCTTTCAGACCACTACAAATTGCCTTGGCCACAACAGACTTCCTGTTCTCTTTTATAAATGCTCTGGTCAGCAATTAGTATAGCTCAATAGCCTGAAATGGAGCTGAGGCTGCACTGGAGCTCAGCCGACCTCCCCCTTCGGTGGTAGAGTTGTATAAGGGGGTTGTTGTCCAGAGGCACTGGAAATAAAAATCATCATTTGATTTACGAAAACAAAGCTGCAAGTCTGTGTTGGTAATTTCAGTCAAGCAGCTTTAGAGACAGCCATGCCTCTTTCTGGTTCCCCCAGCTCTGTGGTGGGAAGCCTTTGTGGCCTTGTCATACCACCAACCTGCTAGCGACAGAGACAGAGGAAGATTTCATTCCCAGCACAGGGGACCGTTTCTTCGTTGGCCAGAGGCCACTGTCAAAGTCTAAAATTAAAAAAAAAATTGCTGCATCTAGCCAGGGGCTGAGAAAAGCTTTGCTGGACAGTACTGTAGATTTCAGCTGCCCAAATACAAAGAATATAAAGGATGGTGTTTATGGTAATCGATCAGATGGGGCTCAAAAAAGTCAAGAGACCGGTTAAGTCCAGCCTCGGCACAGGTTTAAGGTTGATTTTCACCGAGATTTCTCAGATTAAGGTACAGATAGTGCCTTCTAGTCTATCACAGCAGAAAATTACACACTGGGATGCTGATTTGATTTATTTTAAATGCACAAGACACTGTATTATCATCATTGTAGTTTTAAACGGGGAGAGACCTTCTTGCTGTGCTGAACAGAAACTCTACAGCAGATGTATACATAGTGAAAAGTTGTCCGTGGTGGCCAGTTATTCTCATTTAGCCTACTCAAGCATGGGGACACATCCATAGAGTATATGCATTTTTTATGATTTGATAATTCCCTATATCTGCTCACTATGCCAGTTCTAATACTTAGAATTTTTTAAATACAGTATTGTTGAGATATAGTTAACAGGTTATATCATTTTAAAATGTAGAAATTGGGTTGGAGCAATAGGACACTGGGTAGGGTGTTTGCCTTGCATGCGGCTGACCCAGGTTCAATTCTCAGCATCCCATATGGTCCCCCAGGCACTGCCAGGAGTAATTCCTGAGTGCTATGAACCCATCTGATTATTTTTTAAAAAACGAGATTTCTATTATTGTCAAAAGAAACTCCATATCTACTATTAGTTTCTTCCCATTCTTTTCTGCCTAGTAATTAGCAACAACCCGCCTCTCTGTCTCTCTGTCTCTCTGTCCCTCTCTCTTTCTCTCTCCACCTCTCTATTTCTCTCCATCAATTTGCCCGTTCAGTATGTTACATGTAACTGAATTTATCCTAGATGAGGAAATTGTGATTGGCAGCTGACTATATTTATACAGTGTTCCTGTGTTTCATGCAGGATGTAGGTTGCATGTATCAGTACTTAATTTCTTTCTATGGCTGAAGGGTTGTTTATATGGTAATGGATATATATAGCTGTTATGGATAATGCTGTTATAAATATTCATGAAAACATCTTTATGTGGACATAGATCCCGAAAGAGTTCAGCACCGAGTAATTCTACATATTCTCAGTAAACAGAAATAAACACAGAAGAACCAATTCACTACAGTGCCAATTTTCTAAGGCATCACTTACTACAAGATTCAGAGAATTAATCTTCCCCTCAAAGTTGCATACCTCATTTTAAAAAAAGAAACATCTGGTCAAAAGCATGCTCTTGAGACAGACACTCAAAACTAAAATGTCAATGTGCTTCTTGCTTTCTGTTCTCACAGTTACCCACATCTTTGAACAAGAGCTTTCCCAAATCTTCACTTCATTAGCTTGTAAAGGATAGAAATATTATAATTTTGAAGAAGATAGCTCAACAAAGTCTGTTACTTAGCTTGAAAATTACAACTACAGTGTCGTTGCATCAAAAATATAAGTCATTACAAGTCTGCATTCAGGTTCAGAAGCGAAGGTTTTAAAAAAGAGGTCAGGATTCTTATAAAATGCTAGTCCATATTTTAGTGAGAGAGAGAGAAGCACAAATGTATGACCTTTCCATTTTTCAGTTTAAAATATGTCATTCTACTTCCTCTCTTAAAATGACCCATGTGGTTAAGGCTAAAAATATACTCTAAAACGAACAAGCCATTGGTATGTCAAGAAATCGAAATTCAATGTTTTCTTTTTGGGAGGGGGGAGGTGAAGGAAGTGCTGAGCTTGGAGCTCAATCCTGGCTCTGTCAGGAGTGACTCAGTGATGCTGGGGTATTGAGCAGGGTTTGGTCACATGAAAATCACCTTCACCCGGTTACTATCTCTTCAGCTCTGTTTATTCAGTTTAATAGTAAGCCAACTAAAACTGCAGGGTACACAAGAAAGCATTGAGGCACTAATTCTGAGCTGGTAATTAAAGGAAGGATAATAAAAGAATCATACAGGCTATATCCACTGTGCCACGGAGACCTTTGGGTTTGAAAATGGCACCTATCAAGAGTTAAGTGTGGCTTTCCCGCTCTTAATGTTATCAACATTGGCTGAGAGATGGTTGGCCGTGAAGCTAAATTGAAATAAAACACATACAGAAGTACTTGTGCTATCAGTATTGAAACACAGGTGCTGGGTGGTTTCCCATGGTGCAGCAGTGATACCTTTCATACCTGTGAACTTTTTCATTTAAGTCTTTGCACCTTGCCCAAATGACTCCTCCTCAAGCTTTCTATATCTTTTAAGCCCAGCAAGAAACTCATTTCCAGCTTTCTCGCTTTTTGTTCTGCTCTTTTGTTATCAGCCTATACTTAAATGAAATCATTCTGCGCTATGATTCAGTGTGCCCTTGAAATTGCTCTTTAGCTCTTATTTTCCCCTTTCGATTCTGTGCCAATCTCACTAAGCCATGGTTTAACCAGGCCACTAAGTTCTTTATTTTTTCAGTCTCAAGTTTCAAGTACTACCAACTTCAAAAAGAAAGACAAGAAAACAGGAACATTAACAAATTCAATTCTTGGACCAGAGAGATAGTACAGAGGATATGGCAATTGGTTTGTACATTGCTGACCCTGATTCGATCCCTGGCACTGCATACAGGTCCCAAGCCTTGCCAGAGTGACCCCTGTGTACAGAGCCTGGAGTTAGCCCTGAACACTGCTGGGTGTGATTCAACTCCCCCCCATTAATTTTTTGGGGGGCATACCCAGAAGTACTCACCACTTCTGGCTCTGTGCTCAGGGATCACTCCTAGCAGTGCTCTAGGATCATATAGGGTGCTGAGGATTGAAGCTGGGTTGGTTGCATGCAAGGGCAAGCATCCTATCTACTTTACTATCACTCTGCCCTTCTGCCCAAATCAATTTTTAAACTTGTGATTACCTTGGATATAAATGAGTTAATAAAAGAATATACTCTGCTTATCATCAATAAGCATAAAAATACTTATTAGATTCTTTGGTCCCTGAATCCATGCACTAGGAAAATAGTTTCTCCCTAGTATACTAAAATGTAAAAAAAAATATTCTTCTTCAAGTTTTTAACTTGGAAGACTATTTACTGTTCAACAATCTCTGTTGAAAGTCAATGAGCCAGAGATATTTCTGGGTCACTGACATAGACAGAAACTGACTTCTTTTTTGTGAAATAACTGCACTGTAGCACTGTCGTCACATTGTTCATTGATCTGCTTGAGCGGTACCAGTAACATCTCCATTGTGAGATTTGTTGTTACTGTCTTTGGCATTTCGAATATGCCACAGGTTGCTTGCCAGGCTCTGCCGTGAAATAACAGAAAGTAGGTAAATAGACCTTTGAAGTTCAAAGAGAGGAAATTAGCTTCTGTGGGAGTAACTTGGTGGGAAGAACTTGCCCAGCCTAGAACAGGGCACTGCAACCCTCATGCTATCTTTTGAGTTCAGATGTTGTGTCAGAGAGGACAGTAACAACTGCATCTCCATTCTCCTCATCACAGAGCAAAGCTCATTACTTTATTCTTTATTCTCCAATTTCATTCCAGAAAGGCCATTTGGTTCCTAAAAACCACTCAAAGGACTAAATTCATGTTCTGAAATAATAGCCTCCATGCTTCTGGAAGAGAGCTTCTGAAATAAAGATTCACCTTTCATCTGTCTTATGCCAAATGCTGCTCTGTGGCAATGATTCCATCAGAAGACAGCCTTGTCTTGTGGCGGCCTCACCTCAACCTCAAGAGCCATGTGACAGATGGTTGCAGAAGCCAATTGCTGTATTTTATGAGACGTGTTATCAAGAAAAGCAACAGGGTGCTACTCTAGAGTACAACACACAGAAAATTAGGGTTGCTTCTGTAAAGAGGTAGCATGTGCCTTGACAATTGACTGAAATCAGTATCAGCTGTGCAGTGAGTAGAAGTCCTCACAAAGGGGATTGGTTCGACAAGTTCAGAGCCCGAGAGAATGCTGTGTATATGCACAGTGATGGGGGAATCAGGGTTAGGTCTGGACCAGATGCCAGCCATAGCCAGAAGATAGCCACAATGAGAATCGGACTTAATTTTGAAGGCAATGAGACCCCACTAGGAAGTTTTAGCAGCAGACTTGGCATGCTCCGATTTGTATTTCTAAAAGCTTCCTTTGAATGAATTAAGGCAAAGGAGGAAGCAGAAAGACTGTAAAGCTGTTAAAAGGTCATGTCTGGACATAGAAAAAAATAGAACATTATTGGTATGAACCAGAAGAGTGGATGGAGGAAAATGCTACTTGGAGCAGGGTGGACGGGTGTCTGTTGGGAGTTCAGTCTTCTGTAAGTGTTAAGTACAAGATTAGTCTCAGTTCTTACATTTCTTAACATTCAACATCCTCGTCAGCCTCCCATTCCATCCACGCTGGGATCCGTTCTCTGACACAGAGATTTTGCTTTTCTTGTCAGCCTCACTCATCAAGAAAGTGATGTTCTATATTCAGCACCTCATGGGTGCTGAATAAATATTGACTAAACAAACCCAGTGATGAATCATGTCTCTGCAAGTGTGAGTCCTTAGTAACGTGGAAATACAGACATGAGCTGGATCCTCCAATCCTTAGAGCATCACAGAACTAAGGGAATTTGGTGGGGTGGCAGGCGGAGGAGCAGAGTTTGGAGTCGCCCCAATTTCAACCCTTCCATGTCTGGCAGTAGAACGGTCATTCCATCCTCAGCTCTCCTTGGGTGAGAGGCTGTATACATACACCGCATCTGGCCCATGGCTGCAGGATGAACCTTCGAGATCACATTCTTGCCAGATTAACCGGGGCAGGATGCTCAAGCACATCAGCCCTGAAATGTCACTTGGGTTTAATGGAATAGGGCAGTCAACCATAAGGCATGTTCAGCAGGGCCTTTACTGGACAGGGAGGAAAAAAATAAACTGATGTTTCTATACCACGCAGCAGGGATCCACATTGTGCAAAGGGTCACAGAGTAAACCCTTAGGAACCTCTGTCTGTCTCTGTTCCTGCCATTCCGTTTCAACTCTGCAGTTCTATTTTGAGAGCAGTCAATAGCCACAGGTGAATGCATAGGAACCAATGTCTTCAAATAAAACAAACTGATATCAAACTCTACAATTTCTATGACTCTCATTGATTACAGAATACTATTTTTTTCCTGAAACTACTGGTCCAGTTTTGTTCAACCCAGGAAAGTGCAAAAGAAAAGAAGACAAAACTATTCTTAGTTCACAAGATATACAAAAAAGAGGCAGTAATTCACCTCCCAACTATCCTTTGCCAACCTTTCCTTTGTAGAGCAGAAAAGAAACTCCTCCATATGAATTTTGTTCAGACATTGACAGTCTGCACATAGTGATAATTGCCAACACTACCCTTTTGTTTCTCAGGGGCTTCATGTAACTGAAATGCAGCTGTTTTCGAAGACATTTTCATATGTTAGGGAACAAATGGTTTCAAGTATCTCTTGATCATCTGCTAATGACAAAGTGCTCTCTGCAGCTGCTCTCCAGGCCTTTTCTTCATCCTTTTGTATATTCTCCTGACAGAAGCCAAATGCCCATTGAACAATACACCCTGGGGTATTTGCTCCCAGTCTTCAAGCACACCAGTGACTTGCCACTTGCATTTGGAGTAAGATGCAAATGCCATATCTTGGAGTCACTCCCACCTCTATTCTATCTCCCATCTCTTCCTGACCTTTGGTACAAGTGTCCTTAAGCCTAATACTCTCCTTCATATTCAGACCTCAGTCTGGATAGCCCTTCCTTGGAAGTTTTACTTCCATAGGGGTCTGGAGAGATTGTAAAGCTGGTAGGGCACTTGTCTTCCTTCCTTCCTTCCTTCCTTTCTTTCTTTCTTTCTTTCTTTCTTTCTTTCTTTCTTTCTTTCTTTCTTTCTTTCTTTCTTTCTTTCTTTCTTTCTTTCTTTCTTTCTTTCTTTCTTTCTTTCGTCTTTCTTTCTTTCTTTCCTTCCTCTTTTTCTTTCTTTCATCACTGTGAGATACAGTTACAAAACTTTGATATTTGAGTTTCAGTCATAAAATGATCGAACACTGATCCCTCCACCATTGCACATTCTCCACTACCAATAACCCCACTATACCCCTCTTCCCAACCTTCCCAATGTCTCTATGGCAGACAATTTCCCCCATACTGTCTCTCTACTTCTGGGCATTATGATTTGAAATATAGATACTGAGAGGTTATCTCGTTTGGTTCTTTATTTACTTTCAGCACACATCTCCCATCCTGAATGATTCCTCCAACCATCATTGACTTAGTAATCCCCTCTCTATTCCAGTTGCCTTTTCCCCTAGCTCATGGGACAAAATTCCAACTATGGAGCAATGTTCCTGGCCCTTGTGTCTACTGTCCTTGGGTGTCAGTCTCAGATTATGCTATTTATATTCCACAAATGAGGGGCACTTGTCTTTCATATGACTAACCAGGACTCAGTTCCCAGAATCCCATATACTGTCCCGAGTACCACTCAAACTAATTCTTAAGTGCCAGAAAAATAAAAACAAAACATAGGCTACAAATTGACCTCTGAAAAGAAAATAAAAATGAAAAGAATCTGGAACAGATCTGCTTCTAAAGTACTTTCAGAAAAACAGAATGCAGATGGACAGTGATTCCTAGGTATACTTTAAGGGCATCCTGATGTGATTGAAATTTGGAGAATATTTACAGTAAAGTAATAAATTTTACTTTCTGTAAAGTGCCAGGAGTAACTCCTAAGCATTGATGGGTGTAGTCCCCAGGCCAAAAAATGTTACTTCCTCTGGGGAGTTGTCATTCACAGTTCTGTCCTACTTCCTTCCCCTGGTCGGTTCCTGTATTTGGCCCAGTTTTAACTTCTACAGAACTGGTCTTTCTCAGGATGATATGGTTAATTCGTTTCATTATTTTTGGCCTGCCTTTTATGGCCAAAAGGTAAGCTTCATGAAAACAAGGTCATTTCTGTTTGAACACAGTAATTTCTCCATACTGAGATCAATGCCTCATACTTATTATCATATGTGACATACTTATTGGATGAGGAAAGGAAGAAAATAGTCCAAGAGTGAATAGGTTGACATGATCAGACTTGTGCTAATATTTTGCCACAAATGGGAATGTGGGTGACTAAGTAAGAGGGAGAAGGGGTGAGATAGAGCAGGGACAATCATAACTTTGAGAATAGAACCAGGACTAGATTTTGAAGGAGAATTATGGCATTGCAAAACAGAAGCCTTTTCCTTTCAAGACCATGAGGGGAGTGGAGAGAGTTTTAACTAAGTACAAGTCAAAGTAATTTAGTATTATTGTTGGAATGTTTGTGTCTAGAAAATAAAGAAGTTCTGATTATGTCATCGAGGATGGCAGAGGTCATATATAGCAGACAAACAATTTTTCAATGAGAATGGGAAGATGTCATAATATATTTCCATGAGAATGTTTTGCAAATATTACAACCCCTCCAGCTGTAGCCATTGTCTTGCTGATGCAGGGTACCTTGAAGTAGCTTTGGATGCATTTGGGAAGAAAAGAACAGAAGGAACAATGCTTCCAGTTCCTAGTTGTGTATGTGTGTTTATGTGTGTTTATGTGCCTGGATGCATGTTGTTTGACAGAGAAAGGCTGTTTATCCAGCCTTTCCTACTGGCTAGTAGGCTGTTTAGGAAAATGAGAATGTGAAATTTTAAACAATGTGGTTCAACGTTGTCCTGCAATTCAGGTTCCAGTGTCCTGGCCCGACCACAGAAATGAGATTTCTGATAAGATTCTCTTAAACTGTGTCATCTGTTCTAAAATTGAGCATTTACAAAAGGTGAAAAACAGATGGGAAAATTTCTATTTTCCTGCCACAAATCTATCTCCACTCCATTTTATTTATTTATGTATTGGTAGACTTATTTGGGTGAAGGCCATACTTGGATGTGCTCTGGGTTTACTGCTGGCTCTGTTCTCAATACTTATTCCTGGCAGTGTATAGGGGACCCCATGCAGTCCCAGGGATCAAACTCTGGTCAGTTATATTTAAAGAAAGAACCTTATCTCCTATATTATTATTCTGGCAGTTCTATTTTACTTAAAAGTTTAACTTTTTATTGATTTTCATGAGTCAATACCATTATAGAATTTTTCAGGCAAACCTCAACACATCTATATGTGTATGGAATGTCCCATACCAACATTTCAGAATGATCCAATGAGCTAAAAAAAACAATCTGGGGACATTAGTCATGGTAGAACACATGTATTACATGCTTGAGGCCTTGCATATGATTCCCAATGCACAACAATCATTTCTAATCCACAACAAAGGATTCCTTGACCTATTCTTCCCATCTACACTTTTATCTTCATTCTTCCATCATTCTTGTCCTTGGAATAAAAATTGATTAACTTATGCATGAATTCTTTTATGTTAACCCATGCAAGGAAGTGACCAAGAAAACGAACTCTTCAGATATGTTTATACCAATTCCAAAGTTTATTTGTACTCATGCATTTATAGTAGCATTATGCGCAATATCCCAAAGACAAATGGATGGAACTAGATGTGATTATGCTAAGTGGAAATAAGTAAATACATGAAAATTACTAGATACCTTCACTCACACGTGGAAATTAAATACCTGAAGTAAAGTAAATGACAGTGTATAACAAAACGAAGGCCAAGAACGTGGCTCAAGTGGTAGAGAACATGCCTCCCATGGGTTTGATTTCTGGCACCACAGAAAGAAGAAAACAAAACAAATCCCCTGATTCAGTGAAAACTATGGTGGTGATTAGAAAAAAAACAAGTGAGTGGGGAAAATGGGGAATGGGATTTATCTGGTAGGTAAACGAAACAGGAACTATGGGAACTTTGACGATGGCTGTGTAACAATCACATGCATGTATATGGAGGTGTGATGCTTAACCCCTGAAGCTTCATAATGCCATACACCAATAGCATATCAACAATGATTTTTAAAACTAACCTTTCAGAATCTAGATACCTGACTTTTCCCCAAATGTAAGAGAGGAAATGGAAAATGGGACCCTCAGGGTGATAAGGCACAAAGGTTTACACAGCACAGAGTTCAAGTGTAGCTGACTTTTTATCTGCCATTAAATGTTCATGTTTTGAGTGTACATTTTTTTGTTTTCTTTTTAGGAATAAAACAAGTAAGATTATCAACTGCTCACTGAGCTCTCTGTTTATAAAGTTACAGTTACTAACAATTTTTTAATGTTTCAGAGAACATTTGACACATGATCCATAATGTTGCCAGGGTAACATTATCCATAATTTTACTGTACTTTTTTTCTAAATTGAGTTTCATCCTGGGGGGGTGGTGCTCCCCAGTGGTGCTCATGAGGTGGCTGATGCCCATTGGTGATTCTCTACTTACTGGGCCATCTATTCAGTGAGAGGGCCGAGGATGCAGTATGGCTTGGTACTTGCAGTGACAGGGATAACCAGGCAGTGTGAGGTGCCTCTATGGTGAAATCTGACGATGTTCAGGAACCAAACCCTATACTATTGCCAAGTCCTTGAATGTCCTTCTAATTCTCTCCTCTACCTTCCTCTGGACCAAGTCATGTGCGGAGTAGGGATATCACAGATCATGCAATCCTCCATGAAGAAGCAAACAAGGGCATTTCTTTGCCCACAAGCCTCAAGACTTCCTTCCGAAAGAAAACACATGATTAAGAAAGATTTTAAGAATTGCATCCTTTGTACCAAGAGATTGCTGCCTCTTAGATGAATTAGTTTTGGTTTCTTGGAAACTTGACAATTGCCCAGACAGAGGAAGTATGAGGTTAGTCAGACAACGGTTATAAACTCAGTCCTGGGCAGGGCACAAGAGCTAGCTGAAACCCAGGCACTACTTCTATCCCCAGTGACTCTGGTATCATGGAACCCCCAATCTTCCAATTTTAAGAGGTCCTGTAGGACTCCTGATTGCGGGGTACGGATTCCTGCTGAAAAAGACAAGCAGAGAAACCACAGGCTGAAGGAAGCGACCCCCTTGGAAGGATCAGTTTGCAGGGTAACACCCAAACTCACAAAGCTTGGGAAGCGAGAGACACACTTACTGAGAAATCATCCTTGGGGAAGAAGAGGAGATCCTGAATGGGGTGATTCCGATAGGTCTTCTCAAGCTCTTCAATGACGGTTTCGTAATCCAAAGGCTCAAGAAGTCTGGGCTTTTCCTGCTGAAAAAAAGAAAATAGGATATCAACCACAAAAACACTGAAAATTCTTCTCCTCAGTGTCTGGTTGGATTTAATTTCTTGTATGACTCCGAGGGTTTGATATAGTGCCCACTTTCCGGCAGAAACACCAGGACTCAGGGAATTTAGGGAAAGCCAAATAAGTCTTCCAGCTCTGAAGCAAGATGAGATGCTGCTGAAATACTAGATGTCTGTAAAATAAGACAGGCTGCTCCCACAGAGTACCCACCCGGAGCTCTGGGAATCATGTCCTACCCCATCCACAGCATAGATGCTGATGACAATGCAAGTATCGGAGTTGTCACTGTAACACAGATTCTATGTCAGGAATAATTGCTTGGCTCTGAGCCTCTCTGTAGCTGGAGAGAAAGGTAGGGTAATTCACTAATAGATCTGGACGACACAATTATTACAGATGTAGTGTAGTGAAAATGGAGAAGAGTCTTAAAAAAAAAAACCTCAAGATAGTCACACCACATTAAAGCCCTAAAATCTTCCCTGTTCCCTAAGAAGCAGCCCAAAATGCCTATCCCCCCAACCTCCCAAATTATGCCAGTGGAAGAAGGGGCTCTTGTCCCATGAAAAAGTGTGGGAGGATGCGTTTAGTGCAAACTATACAGAACTCATCAAATACTGAGAAAAACAGAGGACAAATAAAGACCAAAACAAGAAACCAAGGGCACAACATAGATTCCCAAAATCTTTTATGAAGCATTTATTCAACTTTGGTGAGAGAGGATGTTTTTGGAATTGTTTCAGCTCCTGGAAGCTGGGTAATTACCATAAAATTTGGATTATAAAGTAATCTAACCTCATTAATGCAAGAATTATATTTTCCTTTTTTTGTGTCAGTGATATTAACAGGAAAATGACATCCCACTTTACCCCTCCTTCTGGTGAATCATACAGATTTAAGTTCGATTTTTAAGGCTCTTTTAGAAAATCTCTGCTGGGAGCACTCTATAAACTTCATTGATGTTTGAATCATTGCTAATGGGCTCCGCAAAGTAGTTCATTTTGATGATTTTCCAAATATAAAAAGATAAGACAAAATGTTTACGAGGCCAATTTAAGGATTTCCAAGTTCTTTCTGCATTAAAACAGAACAACAACAAAAGCAAATCCATTTTACAAATGTTTACTCAAACTGAGGGTTATGTAAGGTAAATGCTCTATGGAAATCTCCTTCGAGTCAGGTTGCTATATTACATCAGTTAAAATATGGAATTAGGGGCCAGAGAGATAGTACAGCAAGTAGGTTGCATTCCTAACACACATCATGTGAACATGGGTTCAACCCCTCAGAATCCTATTTGGTCCCCCGAGCCCTTGGCAGGAGTGATCCCTCAGTTCAGAGCCACGAGTAAGACCTGAGTACTACCAGGTGTGACCCCCAAAAAAACCAAACTCCCCCAAAATAATTACAAGCAATATTTGAAGAAAATAATAAATTGGTTGTTCAACATAATTTAGTGAAAGTATAATGAAGCATTGACTTTTTGGTGTAGAAACACTATGGCATGGTGTGGGTAATTTTCAAAAGAATCATTCTAGAATCCTTGTTTTTTTGATGTGATTATTCTAATTAGGCATATTTTAAGTTTCAACTTTCCATTTTCCCAGGCAAATCTTTATTCAAGGATAACAAATTGATAGTTCAAGAGGCAAATGCAACCTCCAGATGTTTGATTTGGCTTCAAGAGTAACTTAATTTTATTTTTAGTTGGCTCTCTATGTTGTAAGTGAGGTATTTCATTTAACTTTAACTACAGACCTTGGTAGTTCTCATCCATTACTCTTTTTCATTTATTTTTTTTACCTGCAATGTTATCTCTTTACAGTACTGTTTGCACTATTAACTTTCTTTTTTTTTCTATTAGCTTTAAGTCTAAAATGTGGCCTACTCTGGAAATGTTTCCTTCCTTCCCAATATTGTGGTTATGTATAGAATGCAAAGAGTCAAACAAAATGATATATTCAGTGAACTTTATTCACAATAGACAAGATATGGAAACAAGAGATCACTGGCTAATGAATGGATAAAGATAGAGCATATCTAATAGAATATTACTCAGTTATATGAAAGACAAAATCATATATTTTGCGATAACAAGTGAAGTTGGAGAGACATGATGTGTGAAATAAATCAGAAAGATAAAGGGGAAACACTACACACACTACAGTCTCATTCTTATGTGAAAACTAAAAGAATAAAGCAAATTAATGAATAAAACTGGATAAGGAGGTCAAATATATGGTCAAGGGTGGAAACTGGACTTTTGATGGTGATACTAAAATAGCCTACATAGTGGTGTGTGTGGGCTGAGCTAGGATCAAAAGATGTCTGCAGTTTGCAGAAGCTTTTGAATGAAAGGCCCCAAGATGCAGGACGCTCTAAACTTGGGCCGGAAACTGCAAGGACTTAATACCTAAAGTCACAGGTCAGAGGACCAGTGGGAGTGGCTTCCTGAGTGGCGCCCCATGAGGTAATCTCCCCACCGTATCCCATAAGCACCACAAATTAGTTTCTTATATGCAACTCTCACTAGGCCAGTCCTGACCACCCCGAACATATTAATCCAACAATCTATTAACCACTATTCCAATTAACATTTTCCTCCAAACACAAAAACAATGGTGAGTGCAAGAGTCCAAACTGCAAAGGTCACAATACAGCAAAACAGACTCCCCGGGTTTGGTGAGTGAAGACACCAGCCCAGATGACCCAACAAATAATAAAGAGCTATATAACCTCTCTGATAAGAAATTTAGAAGGAAGCTATTAAGGATGTACAGGAAACTCAAGAAAACAATGGAACATATCACCAATAAAATACAAGAGTTCATCAATTTCCTTGAGCGGGCACCAGTAACGTCTCCATTGTGAGACTTGTTACTGTTTTTTGGCATATTGAATATGCCACGGGTAGCCTGCCAGGCTCTGAAGTAAGGGTGGGATACTCTTGTTAGCTTGCCGGGTTCTCTGAGAGGGACAAGGGATCGAACCTGGGTTGGCCACATGCAAGGCAAATGCCCTACCCATTGTGCTATTGTTGAAGTCCTTCATATCCAAGAGGATAGGAAAGCAAATATGAGGACAATACAAATAAAATTACAAACAGAAGTGACAGGTCTGAAAAATCTGGTACGTGAAATGAAAAACTCATTGAGGACAGAATTAGTAAGCTCCAAGATGAGGTGCACAGAATCTCCAGACAACAGCAGCTGATGGAAAAGAGCCTCAAAATAAACCAACAGATGACAAGAGAATATTTGAATGAGTTCAAGAAGAACAACGTAAGAATCACTGGAGTACCAGAGGGGCAGGAAGACAACCCTGATGAAGAAGCAACAGTCAAAGATATCATTGCTTAGAAGTTCAAACTTCAGACTCAAAACCTTTGTTACAAGAAGAACTAAACGAGTTACTTTAAGGCAAGGCAAGTGCCTCAAACACACCAAACTCCTGAACAAAGATGGGACAAAACCCCCTAACAATGATCTCTCTCAATGTCAATGGTCTAAATACACCAATTAAGAGACACAGAGTGGAAGGATAAATCAGGAAATTGAACCGAACATAGTGCATTCAAGGAACACATGAACAGTCAAAGAAAACAGAGACTCAAAGTCAAAGGATAGAAAACAATTCTACAAGCAAACAACTCCCTAAAAAAAGCCAGGGTGGCCATATTAGTATCAGACTATGCCGAGTTCAGGCTACAGAAGGTTCTAAGAGACAGTGAAGGTCATTTCTTAATGATCAAGGGATCTGTACATTACGAAAAACTCACACTCCTAAACATATATGCACCTAGTGAGGGACCATAAAAATATTAAAAACAACTACTAATAGACTTGAAGAAAGACATTGATAACAATGCAATAGCAATTGTAGATTTCAACACTGGTTTATCACCTTTCAATAGGTTAACCATACCTTGCTCAGCAAGTAAACACTTCATATGAGGGAAGAAATGGAATATCATATATGTATATACTGATCCCTCAGAAACTGAGCACACATTCTTCTCCAGAGCACGCAGAACATAATTCAAGATAGATCACATGATGAGTCACAAAGCATACCTCTGTAAAACGAAGAGTACAGAAACTGTATCAACTATCTTTTCAGACCATGATGCACTAAAATAGAAGTGAATAAAGCACAAAAGGAAAATAAGTCAAACACCTGAACAGCTCACTACTGAACAGACAGTGGCTTAAAAAGGAAATAAAAAAGGAATTAAAAATATTTTTGGAAACAAATGAAAATGAAGACACAAGCTACCAGAACTTGTGAAACACAGCAAAAGCTGCATTAAGAGGACAGTTTATAGCTCTGCAAGCATTCATCAGGAAGGAAGAGCACACATAAATAATTTTACTTTATGGCTCAAGACCTTGTCAAACGACCAACAAAAAGAGTCAAAACCAGGCATGAGGGAAGGAAATAATAAAACTTAGAGCAAAAATGAATGAGCTGAAAGCCCAAAAAACAATCCAAAAGATCAATGAAACCAAGAGCTGGTTCTTTGAGAAAATAAACAAGACCACTAAACCACTAGTAAGACTCACAAAGAAAGAGTGAGAACCCTAATAAACTAAATCAGAAATAAAAGTCGGACATCACAAAACTGAAACCATGGAAATTCAAAGGATCATTAGATATTACTTTAAGAATCTTTTTTTTTTTGGTTTTGGTTTTTGGGTCACACCCGGTGATGCACAGAAGTTACTCCTGGCTCATGCACTCAGGAAATACTACTGGTGGTGCTCAGGGGACCATATGGGATGCTGGGAATCGAACTCAGGTCGGCTGCGTGCAAGGCAAATGCCCTACCAGCTGTGCTATCGCTCCAACCCCACTTTGAGAAACTTTATGCCATGAAAAAAGAGGACCTCAGGTACTGGCCCCTCCTGCCGCCGCCAAAATGTGACCCCGGGGGCCGCACACTCGTGTGGCTCCTCCACAGGTGCACGAGCGTGAATCCAGACCCAGCTGAACCACTTTCGACATGGGAAGCTCCTTGCAGAATGTCTCCAGCCTGAGAACTAAGCCTCGGCCCTGTGCCCGCCCAGGAGGGGAAAGGTATTTCTCTCTCACCTCTCCCATTCCGGGGATGAAGGGCGCGGGGCCCGCCATATTAAGACGACCACAGATGGGGTTTACAAGCTTGCAATGATCCAATCTCTGGAAGAAATCTCCCTGGACTTAGTTGTTAAAGTACAGAAATCCAAAACCACGTGGCTGCTACCGCGGCCGCGCAACCTCATTTCTCTTCACAACAGGTCTGACTCTAGTGGGGTACTCCTAACAATAATGGTGATGTTTGTGTTGAAATATTGAATGTAACCAAAGCAAATAGAAAGTAAAGTGAAATTTATTAGTTACAAGGCAGGGGTAGGGGTGTGGGGGTGGGCAGGATGGGAGGTGTACTGTGTTTTTTGGTTTTTTTTTTTTTGGTGGTGGGATATGGGCACTGGTGAAGGGATGGTTGTTTCAGCATTGTATGACTAAGACTTAAGCCTGAAAGCATTGTAATTTTTCACATGGTGATTCAATAAAATAAAATTCTTATAAAAAAAAGAAAAAAGAGAACCTCAAAGAAACAGATAAATTCCTGGATTCCTATAACCACCTAAGACTGAAACAAAAATATCTGAAATACCTGAACAGACCTATGATTATATAGCAAATTGAAATGGTAATCAAAATTCTTCCCCCAAACAAAACCCTGGCCCAGATGGATAAACTAGTGAATTCTTTCAAACCTTTAGAGAGAACCTACTCCAGATCTTTTTCAAGCTTTTCCAAGAAACTGACAAAACAGAAACACTTCCAAAGAGTTTCTATGAGGCACATATCACCTGATAGCAAAAGCAGACAGAAACAGCACAGAAGAAGAGAGATTCAGGCTGCTATCTCTGATGAACATAGATAGAAAGATCCTCAATAACATACTACCAAATCAATCCAATGATTCATCAAAAGATCATAAACTATAACCAAATAAGTAGGATTCATTTTGGGGATGCAAGAACATTTTAACACTCACATGTCAATCAAAATAATACACCATATCAATAAAAGAAAATATAGAAACCATATGATCACATCAATAGATGCAGAGAAAGCATTTGACAAGATCTAGCACCCATTTATTATAAAATTATCAACAAAATGGGAGTTGAAGAAACTTTCCTCAGTATAGTCAAAACCATCTACCATGAACCCACAGAAAGCATTATACTCTATAAGGGAAAAAACTGAAAACCTTACCTTTAAGTTCAAGAACAAGAAAAAGGTTGCTCACTCTCACCATTTCTATTCAATATAGAACTGGAAGTACTTGCCATAGCAGTTAGACAAGAAAAAGACACAAAGGGCATCCAGACAGGAAAGGAAGAAGTCAAGCTATCACTATTTGTAGATAGTTAGAAAATCCTCAAGACTCTATGAAAAAAAGCTCCTAGAAACAATAGATTTTCATAGTAAAGTGGCAGGTTAGAAAATAAATACCCAAAAGTCCATGGATTTCCTATATACAAATAAAGGGAAGAAAGATATATTCAAAAATCATTCCCTTTCACAATTGTGCCACAGAAAATCAAGAACCTTGGAATCAGCTTAACTGCAGAAGTGAAGGGTCTATATTTCAAGAACACAAACACTACTACTTCAAGAAATAAAATAAATGAGAAAATGAGACACATTCCCTTCTCATGGATAGGGAAGATTAACATTGTTAAAATGGCAATACAACCCCAAAGCACTATACAGATTCAATATGATCTCTATAAGGATACCCATGATGTGTTTCAAAGAAATAGACAGAACACTCCTGAAATTCATATGGAACAATGAAACCCACAATAACTAAAGCAATTCTTATGGAAAAAAGATGGGAAACATTACCTTCCCCAAGTTCAAATTGTACTACAAAGCAATCACAATTAAAACATCATAGTATTGGAATAAACACAGACCTACAGACCAATGGAATAGCACTGAATATATCCTGACACAGACCCTAAAATATTTGATCACTTAATCTTTGCTAAAGGAGCAGGAAATGTGAAGTGGACTAAGGAAAGCGTCTTTAACAAGTGGTGCTGGGATAACTGAACAGCTATATGCAAAACTGAGCTCAGACCTCTCTTTAGTGCCAGGCACAAAAGTCAGGTATATGAAAGAAAATGTAAGTAGAACCCTCCATAACATCGAAGCTAAAGGCATCTTTACAGAAGAAACACCATTGGCCAAGGAAGTGGAAGTAAAGATAAACAAATGGGACTATATTAAACTAGAAAGCTTCTGTGCCTCAAAAGAAATGGTGACCAAGATACACAGGCATCCCATGGAGTGGGGAAAATATTTACCCAATACTCATCAGATAAGGGGTTAATATCCAAGATATATGAGGCACTGGTAGAACTTTATGAGAGAAAAAATCCAGCCCCATCAAGAATGGGGAGAAGAAATGAACAGAAATTTCCTCAAAGATTAAATACAAATGGTCAAAAGGCACATGAAAAAGTGCTCTCCATCACTAATCATCAGGAAGATTTCAATCAAGACAATGAGATATTATCTTTCACCTCGGAGGCTGACACACATCAAAAAGTACTAAAACAACCAGTGCTGGTACAGATGCAGATAGAAAACTACTCTCCTTCACTGTCTGTGGGAAAGCCAACTGGTCCAGTCTTTATGGAAAACAATATGGGTATTTCTCAAAAAAACTAGAAATTGAGCTTCCATATGACCCAGCAATACCACTTCTGGGAATATATCCCCGGGGCACCAAAACAGAGTAGAAATGCCCTTTGCACTTCTATTGTCATTGCAGTACTGTTCACAATTCACAGACTCTGGAAACAACCTGAGTGCCCAAGAACAGATGACTGGTTAAAGAAATTACTGAAAACCTACACAATGGTATACTACTAAGCATTATGGAGTCCTAAAATTTGCTTATAAATGGATAGACATGGAGAGTATCATGCTGAGTGAAATGAGTCAGAAGGAGAGGGACAGACACGGAATGACTGTGGTATTTGCGGGATATTAAAATGAAACATAGTATGAAACTAATACGTGAGGACAGTAATATAAGGGCTGGGAGAATTGGTTCATGGTTGGGAGCCTGCCTCAAGTTGGGATAGAGAAGGGACCATGATGACAATAAAAATAGTGGTTGGAAGTGATCTCTCTGTGTGCTGAAAGTGGGTAAAGGAGCAAGCATGATGGTCTCTCATATCTGCTCTGCAAACTATAATTCCCCAGAGTAGAGAGAGATTAAGAAGAAAAGTGCCTGACATAGAGGCAGTTGGGTGTCCAGGCAGAGTAGTGGGAGGGATACTGGGGACATTGGTGATGGGAAATGTACTCTGACGGAGAGATGGGTATTGGAACATTGAATGACTGAAACCCAGTCATGAACAGCTTTGTAACAGTATATCTCACAAAGATTCAATTAAAAAATACCTACACAGTCATCAAATTAGAAGTGTGTGCATCTCAAAGCTATAGAATTCTACCAACCAATGCCATTTCTATAAAACACATCAGAAGAAGACCTGTAGGAAGGTCCCATATCTGCCAAAGAATTTTTGGTTATTTCCCTTCTTTGTATTGTTTCTTCAGCTTCTGTATGTATTTCAAAGTACCAAGTATATGCTTTGGAACTAAATAACCGTCAGCCATAGAGGTATTTTCCCTTCTTCACACCAATGTGAATAAGGTGTGGTTCCATAGGTGTTTAAAGGCAAATAACAGACAGATGTGTTAAGAGGCCTCTGACAACTTTTGTTTTATCTTCTAAATTCTCTCCCCTGTTAATGTCAAGCCTGGGTGTTAATAAACAAGCTGGAGACAAGAAGGTTTTCACAAAATATTGCTTTCTACCACAACTCCTTAAAATTAATCCCACCTGAAACAATACAACAGCAAAATCAGAGCCTGAAAGTGAAAAGTCATTAATAAAATCAAAGAAACGGAATCCTAAGCTTTTCTTGATATATCCAATAAAAGACATCATCTACAAGCATCTTGAAAGGTATGCTTTTAGTTTAAATATATAGTTTGGATTTCTAACGTGGTGCTCAGCTCTTTCTGGTAATAATTAGTTTGGCAATGGGGTTCTGATGCCTGAGGAGCACCAGGTCACAAATGATTATACTGAGTAGCTTTCCATCCTACACACAATGGTACCCAGAATTCTGGGTACCAAGCTAGGATTAGGCTTAATCAAGCAATACTGGGTATCAAGCTAGGATTAGGGTGAATGCCAGGCATATGCTCTATCCCTTTAAGCTATCTTTCCAGATGGGAAGAGATGTTCTAATTGATTAGTTTTAGGCTGAGACTTATCAGTCAATTAATGACATGAATGATTATTTTCATTTTTAGAGTGTTGCAATGATTTCTTTTGACTTAGGGATATAAATATCTAGATGATGCTTCATAGAATAAAATGAACAGTAACAGTATATCTCACAGAGATACACTTTTTAATCCACAGAGAGTACATAATATTCAAGTTATGTCATTCCAGTGACTAGCTATTTAGCTAAAATATTCATTATTTCACACATTTGTGGTTATGAAGTTTAAAAATAAAATTACAATGAAATATTTCACTGCACCTAAAATCTTAGATTGGGGATGCTTATAAAAAACCTTTTATGTATTTGGGATGGAAAGAATACAGGCCGTGGAACCAATGATTTTCTAAAGGCTAGAAGTCATTTATTTCTGAGTGTTTTTCAAGAGATAGATACATACAAGGTTTGATCAACTAATTTCTCACAAATACTGTTTATAGAGACACTGAGTCAAATTAGGAACTGAACAACATTGACTCACAAATGTGTAATGGCTGGGTTGTCCCTCCTGAATTTAAAGTGGCTCTTTTTTTTATTTTTGGAAACGCACCTACAAGATAAAGAATGTGCTAACATTCTCCTGAATTGAATTGGATTTTGATAGTGTTTTGTTCTTTTACTCTCTCTCAAATGAGTAAAGAATTTCATTAGCTATTCTAAAATGACTCAAATCATGAGAAATACCCAGTGTACCTGTAATTATGCCCAGGGTAATTATTGTGCCACATTGAAAACTGGTCCTTTCTTAGAAAGTGTTCATAGATTTGTTTGATCTACTTAAAATCCTTAACTTTCTCTAATTCAAATTCATAATAAAAAATTGGGCTCCTCACACAAATACAAAACAAAAGGCAAATGCTTCTCTCTCACCATCTCCTTTTTATACACTTTTCATGGAATGTCAAGACAAAATTGAAAATCAGGAATTGGTAAACCAACTATCACGGTCAGAGCCAGGGCTTATATGAGTCATTTAATTGGTTCGTAGCAATATAATGTGCACAGCTTGACTAGAGATCCCAATTTTAAGAGCACAGAATCACATTACAAAGATTTGGACAGTGTTCATTATAATTTTAAATCAAATGGTTGAAGAAATGACACTGACAATCTGAGCATTATAGCCTGTAAACACTAACAATTTAAGTACAAAATAAGAGCAAGTGATGATAAGTCCAGAGAAAGAGGGCAATGACAATTAATAAAATAAAAAATAATCTCTTTTGTCTTGCTTTGTTTTAGGGAGGAATAAAATAAGAGAAATAGTGTAATGATAGGTTTTCTCTATTGGGATACAATAGAGTCACATGCATTCTAGATCTAGAATTCCTGAGGCTCTAGTCCTGTAATTGTCCCTTATGGGCTGTGGGTCTTAAGATATTAAATAAAATCTCCATGCCTTAAGTTCCTAATCTATAAAATGGATATTTAAGTAGGAGTTAAGAAGCAAGTGAGGTAGTTATTTGTTATTCTTTGAATAGCACTACAACCATAGCACTCATTATAAGAGCATTAAGTAGATAAAGTTTGACTTTTATCTTTTCACTAGTTGTGGATTTAAGGCACTTGTATTAGAAATTTAATATTTACAAAAATCAAACAGTAGATACCCAATAAATATTTGTTGAGTAAGTTTATAGCTTTTTATCTAAGAATTCATTTAATCTATTAAAAAAATTCCACATATCAGATTTACTCAACAATCTGCAGTATTATCTTTGAATAAGATGAAGAAAGCATATTAACCTTGATCCAAAAATGAAAATAAAAAGTCAGGATGAGTGGGGACTATGTTCAAAAAATGAAAATACTAGAATTGTTGATTAAAAATATAACATGTTTGTGTGTGTGTGTGTGTGTGTGTGTGTGTGTGTGTAGTAAAGAGGACTTTAACTTAAGTAGAAGTTGGGAAGAACATTGAAAATAGGATAAGGAATGGAATAAATTAATGAACAATTGTGCCATGCTTGTCATGATACTGCCTTGCAATTTTTTAGTCTTTAAGAAAACTACTTAATTCATCAACTACTTAATTCAAAGAGTTTCTTGCCCGCACACCTGGCTGTCTTGCCCAGGGCCCCTCGGAGGGGATGGGCTCCAGCTTCCCTCTCCACCCCGAGCAGAGCTCCCGGTGGCCAAAGACCACTGGAACCTAGCCATAGCCATGCTCAAGGCCCCTCTCCACATGTTTGGACAAGCCTCATGCATGAAGGTACCGGCAGAGGAACCCAGGTGTATGTAATTCCATCAATGGTCAACATCCAGATACTTAAAACCAAGCTCTCAGAATATATCTTATAACCTACTTTTTTCTCTGGGAGAAACTAGCAAGCTACTGAGAGTTTCCTGCCCACATGGGAGAGCCTCGAAAGCTTCCCATGGTGTATCCATATGCCAAAGCCAGTAACAAGCTGGATCTCATTCCCCTGACCCTGAAAGAGCCTCCAATGTGGCATCGTTGGGAAGGCTGAGTGGAGAGAGGCTTCTAAAATCTCAGGGAAAGGACAAACGGACAGGTTACTGAGACCGCTCGAGAAATTCGATGATCAACGGGATTTCATGATCGTGATTCATGACTTAATTCATAAGCTTTTGCATATAATTGACTTTTTAAAGGAAATCATAAAGGGTTCATAATCAATACAGCAGGCTTGGTTATAAAAGTAAAGAGAAAAGGGCACCATTTCAGGAGGAAAAGAGTTCATCTCGACAATAATAGAGTCACACACTCTAGTGCTGTTGTCCCATTCATTGATTTGCTTGAGCGGGTACCAGTAATGTTGGTTACTGGTTGGTTACTCCATTGTGAGACTTGTTGTTACTGTTTTTGGCATATTGAAAACACCACAGGTAGCTTGCCAGGCTCTGCCGTGCAGGTGGGATACTCTCAGTAGCTTGCCGGGCTCTCCAAGAGGGATGGAAGAATCAAACCCGGGTCGGCTGCGTGCAAGGCAAATGCCCTACCCGCTGTGCTATTGCTCCAGCATATTATGATAATAAAATTTTAATTCAGAATACTCGGGTCTGTGAGGAACAGTAAAGCCTGAGGAAGAGACAAATTAAAAATATCTACAAATCACAAATCATGAAATCCCATTAATTACCGATTTCTCGGGCGGGCTCAGTAACATCTCATTTCGTCCTTTCCCTGAGATCTTAGAAGTCTGTCTCGACTCAACCCTCCAAATGATGTTGCACTGGGGGCTCTTCAGGGTCAGGGGAATGAGATCCAGCTTGTTACTGGATTTTGCATATGAATACACCATGGGAAGCTTGCAAGGCTGTCCCATGTGGGCAGGAAACTCTCAGAAGATTGCCAGTTTCTCCTAGAGGGAGAATTAAAAATAAGAAGCTACAAATTATGAAGGATTTATTAGGAAATGATGACATATTTGTTCCAAGAAACAATATGTGCTATTAAAACTGAGTTTTCAAAAGTTTCTAATAGCACAGGACTGAAGTGATAGCACAGCAGAGAGGGCGTTTGCCTTGCACGTGGCCGACCTGGGTTTGGTTCCTTCGTCCCTCTCAGAGAGACTGGCAAGCTACCAAGAATATCCTCCCTGCATGGCAGAGCCTGGCAAGCTACCCATGGAATATTTGATATGCCAAAAACAGTAACAACAAGTTTCACAATGGAGACGTTACTGGTGCTCGCTCGAGCAAGTCGATGAACAACGGGACGACAGGGATACAGTGCTAATAGCACACAAAATCACTTATGTACTGTTTTTAAATAAAAGTGGGAATAAATATTGCACACCAGAGGAACTGCCCAAGATTTAACATGCTGCAATTTGTGTTGACCAAGTTACACCCAACTCTGAACAATGGTCCTACCTGCCAGCATCACTGTATTAAAAACGCTTTAAAAAATCCTCCATACCCTTCCTTTGCCATTCAGCTGGCCTGCTTCCTTGTCTCAGACCCTCTGCTTCTCCTCCAATGTGCGAGGTGTGGTTGACCTCTCAACTGACATCCCTGGGACCTTTACGGAATTCGAAGTGGATTTCCCTCCCTTCCAGCTGGGTCCAGGCACCGTCCATCCTTCTCCTTCACATCTACTTCCACATCTCCTGAGCTGTGCATCTGTCTGGGTGGCTGTGCCACAGCGCTCCTTACCACGCCTCACACTTCTCAGACTTACCCTCCTGCCACTGGCTGAAGATAGGCAGGAAATGGAAATAAAAATTCCTAAACTTAATTCCTCTGAGACTCCTAGGGTTGCTAACAACAAAGATTCACCCACGGCATAGCAGGAGTCCAGCAAACACAGTAGGGAAGACATGTACAAGTTCACCAAGCTCAATGCATGGAAACGCTAGCATGACTCTAATCACTCTCAGAAAATGACTTTAGGGGAGAGGAATGGGCAGAGAATAATTGCGTCCATTTGTGGGAGATTAAAATGTAAAGCACAGTGTAAGACTAATAACTAAGGACAGTAGAAATGAGGGCCAGAAGGACTGGTCCATGGTTGAAGCTTCCCATAGGGTGTGCTCACCATGACAATAATAGTTGGAAATGATCACTTGGGACAAGAACTGAGTGCTGAAAGGAAGTAAAGGGATATACATGAGAACCTTTGTTGCAAAGTATAATGTCAGTAATTGCAAACTATGATGCCCAAAAGGAGTGAGAGAGAAAGAGAGAGACAGAGAGAGTGTCTGCCACACAGCACAAAGGCAGGCCATGGAACGGGCATCATGGGAGGAAAACTGGGGACCTTGATGTTGAAAAATGTGCACCGGTGAAGGGTACTAGAACACCGAATTACTGAAACCCAATCATGAACAACTTTGTAACTGTTTAACTCATGGTGAATTGATTAAAATAAGAAAACTAATTTTAAAAAAATGAAATTACTTTAATGACACTATGTTGAGTTCAGTGAAAGATGGCACAGGTAGTCAGCAAAGGACAAGAAAGTATGAAAACATAAATGAGAAAAGCATCATCAGCAATGACATAAGTGAAGGGTATGGCAGATGACACATGAAACTCAACGGAAACTCTAAGCAGCAGAATAACAGCAGCTGAGGAAAAGATGGATGAGCTCCAAGATGAGATGTAGAAAACCTCTAGAAAACAACAAAATGTGAAATAAAGTCAGAAAAAAAATGAATAGTAAACCAGAGAATTATGGGATGAATGCAAAAGGAACAGGAGCGGTATACAAACCGTCAGCATCCCTGAAGAACAGGAAGACAAATTCAATAAAAAAGCACTAGTTTAGAGGTTGAGCTCCCATTTGACCCAGCAATACCACTGCTGGGAATATATCCCAGAAAAGCCAAAAAGTATAGTCGAAGTGACATATGCACTTATATGTTCACCGCAGCACCGTTTACAATAGCCAGAATCTGGAAAAAACCCGAGTGCCCTAGAACAGATGACTGGTTGAAGAAACTCTGGTACATCTATACAATGGAATACTATGCAGCTGTTAGAAAAAATGAGGTCATGACGTTTGCATATAAGTGGATCAACATGGAAAGTATCATGCTAAGTGAAATGAGTCAGAAAGAGAGAGACAGACATAGAAAGATTGCACTCATCTGTGGAATATAGAATAATAGACTATAAGACTAACGCCCAAGAATAGTAGAAATAAGTACCAGGAGGTTGTCTCCATGGCTTGGAGGCTGGTCTCTCATTCTGGATAACTCAGGGAAGGGACCACCAAGTAAAATGTGGTCGGAGGTCATGTAGGGGAAGGGTGATGCGGGCCGAATACAGACTAGAGACTGAACACAATAGCCACTCAACACCTTTATTGCAAACCACAACACCTAATCAGAGAGAGAGAACAAAAGGGAATACCCTGCCATAGTGGCAGGGTGGGGTGGGGGGAGACGGGACTGGGGAGGGTGGGAGGGATGTTGGGTTTACTGGTGGTGGAGATTGGGCACTGGTGAAGGGATGGGTTATCGAACTTTGTATGGGGGAAACATGAGCACAAAGATGTATGGATCTGTAACTGTACCCTCACGATGACTCTCTAATTAAAAATAAACTAATAAAAAAATCACTAGTTTAAGAAGTCATAAATAAGAATTTCCCAAAGCCAAGAAATACAGGAATCCAGACCCAACAAGCCCAAAGGGCTTAGGTAAAAATTAGACCCAAAAAGAAAACTCCAAGATGCATTTATTATAGTCAGAATGGCAAAAGCCAAAGACAAGAGCCAGAATATTGAAAGAATCAAGATAAAATAGAACTTACATACTAAGGGTAGGTCATGAGACCCACAGTAGATCTATCAAATGAGACTTCATGAGTCCAGTGAGAATGGTGGGATTAGTAAGGAAACTCAATGAAATGAACACTTCACCATGAATACTCTATCCAACAAAATTATCAGTCAGATTTGAGAACGATACAGATCTTCATGAATAGGCTGCAGCTTAGGGAATTAATAGCCTTGAAATCAATATTAATGTTTTATTTCTATTGAATGTTCTCTATTCAGGTAATTTTTTACATCTATAAAGATTTTTATTACAATCTTTTACTTATTAATGCAGACCTTTGGCATTATTTATAATGTTTTTAACAAAGTCTATTTCCTTTAAAGGACAAAATACATTTTAATAAGATTTAATAAGATTGATAATGTTCATATTTTCCCTTAAAATTTTCTTAATTCATCTAAGTTTACTAAATTGCATATTTGTGGGATTTAATATAAAATTATTAAATCATGAAAAATTTAAAATATATCACCATGGAATTATTTATACTGTTATTTTTAAAACTTATATTTCTGTGAAAGGGAAGACACAAAATTTGAAAAAAATGACCAACTAATCATCGATTCACAATTTGTAGAATTTCTGGGGCTTAGCTGTATTCATTGATATGTGTTTAGATGTCATCACTTCCACAATAGATTATTTTTTAAAAAAATGTTTCTCTTTTATGTGGAATATAAAAAAATAGTGCAGAAATAGTAAATGGCAAAAGAAAATGGCCAAAGACATAGGAACTGAAGATTTTGTCTAAAGAACTGAGCTTATCATTACTACAGTTATATGAATTTATGGTATGTAGAACTAAGGGATTGGGACATATAGGATTTAACTTGTTTAACTTTTTGCACTTTCCAAACTATCTATAATGAACATATATTGGTTGGTTTTTTTTTTTCTTTTTGAGTCACACCCGGCAATGCACAGGGATTACTCCTGGCTCTGCACTCAGGAATTACTCCTGGTGGTGCTCAGGGGACCATATGGGACTCTGGGACTCGAACCCGGGTCGGCTGTGTGCAAGGCAAATGCCCTACCCACTGTGCTATCACTCCAGCCCCTGAACATATGTTGTTTTTATTGTGGTTAATAGGCTAGAGCAATAGCACAGAGGGCAGGGTGTGTGCATTGCACGCAGCTGACCCAGGTTCAATTCCTCTGCCCCTCTCGGAGAGCCCGGCAAGCTACCTGGAGTATCTCACCTATACAGCAGAGCCTGGCAAGCTCCCCGTGGCATATTTGATATGCCAAAAACAGTAACAAGTCTCACAATGGAGACGTTACTGGTACCCACTGAGTAAATAGATGAGCAATGGGATGACAGTGATACAGTGACTGTGGTTAACAACTAATCAATAAATTGGGTCTTTAAAAACTATCATGCCTCCAAGGAAACACTGGAGAAATGGGAAAATGCCTGATTTTAAAACTATTTACCCTTTGAAACTCAACTTCTATTAAGGAAAAAAAAGGCACATAAAGCACCTGCAAAGGAGACAGGGAAAACAACAACTATGTACTGGGTTCTAGAAACCAGAGTCATCAAACAGTGAAGAATAGTGGGCAGTGTAACCAAGAAAAGGATTTTGAGTTTTGTAGGGAGTTATCTCATAAGCGATGTAGCACTACTATTTCTTGGTCACCAATATTAGAAATCAGAATCTCTACTGGAATATTAGAGGCCTGTTACCAGCAACCTCTGTAACTTGGGTAACTTAATTGGGGACTGATTTAAGGTTAACTAAGATGAGTAGCAGGACAATTTCCTGCTTAGGGTAGTATCAGAAGGAGCAAAGGGACAAGGAAAATGAGGGTGTTAAATCAACCACCAACGCTAAATATAGGTGTCTTTCTTAGAAATGATTAAAAATTGCTCTTCATTTTTATTCATTATATAAGCACCAGTGTGACCTTCCCACCTCCACAATGTCTCCAGTTTCCTGCCCCCCTCCCCCATGCCTGCCTGGCTGACTCTTGTCCCCATGCCAGGCTATCTTCACCAGGGCCCCTCGGAGGGGGAGGGTTGAGTTTCCCTCCCTGCTCTGAGCAGAGCCCCCGCAGCCAAAGACCTCCAGAATCCAGCCACAGCCATGCTCAAGGTCCCTCTCCACACGTTCAGATGAGCCTCACGTATGAAGGAACTGGCAGAGGAACTCAGGTGAGGCTGAGATCTCCAAGCCTGCTCGAATTGGGACAGGGCCTCTTCTGCCCAGACCCCCCATTTTCCAGTAGCTAGGCAGTCACACCCAGAAACTGCCCCAGTGCTGTGTAATCCCATCAAGAGCCAACATCCAGATACTATAAAACCAAGCTCCTGGAAGCCTATAGCCTAGTTCTCCCTCTCAGAGAAACTGGCAAGCTACTGAGAGTTTCCTGCCCACATGGGAGAGGCTGGCAAACTCCCCATGACATATTCATATGCCAAAACTAGTAACAAGGATGGGTCTCATACCCCTGACCCTGAAAGAGCCACCAATGAGGCACAGTTGGGAAGGACGAGTAAAGAGAGGCTTCTAAAATCTCAGGGCTAGGATGAATGGAGATGTTACTGAGACCGCTTGAGAAAATTGACGATCAATGGGGATGATGATGATGATGATGATGATGATGATGGTAACCAAACCAAGTCAAAAAAACAGACTAATCAAACACATTACACTAAATTCTTCATTATTGGGAACTATGCTATATACTTTCATATTATCTAAAGTTCTAAAAACTCCAACTTTGATAGCCAATGATTCTAGTGCATGCAAAAACTGTAATAAAAACATATGACAAAACATTCACATTTTTAAAAAGTAAATGACTTCTCTATCTTCTGAATCAAACTAGGGTACTTGAGGCCAGAGTGATTGTACTGTGGGTAGTGCACTTGCCTTGCATACTGCAGACCCGGATTCTATCCTGGCATCCCATATGATCCTCTGTGCACTGCCAGGAAAAATTCTTGAGTGCAGAGCTAGGAGTAACCCCTGAAGCACTGCCAGGTGTGGCCCAAAATGATAAAAATAAAGAGGGATACTCACTTTGTTCTTACAAAAGAATGAAGTTGGTGCAATTATGTATCTCAGCAAATAAAAGTAACTGAAATTCTACATTCCATTTATCTTAAATTTTTACTCAAGAAAACACCTTTTCTAGGGGTGTGGGGGTGTGGGGTGGAGCTATATTGTGATTCTTGGTGGTGGAATATGTGCAATGGTGAAGGGATGGGTGTTCGAGCATTGTATAACTGAGACTTAAACCTGAAAACTTTGTAATTTTCCACATGGTGACTCAAAAAAATTTAAAAAAGAGAAAATACCTTTTCTTAAATACTTTTGTTACAAAATAAAATATTTATTTTTGAGTTACTCGGAATTTTGTTTTGTATTAGTCATTTCTGTAGTCAAAGAAGATTATTAAAATTAGGAACATTTTAGTAGTACACTCATTAGCCCTGCAAATATAAATATGCAGAGGACAGAATTGTTGTTACTTCTGCCTCCTCTCAGTGATACATATGCAAAACATGTTTATCCAGTCGCTGAATTAATAGGAATGATGGGCACTGTTCGGGGAAAAAGGGGTAATGGAATGGGAAGGAGAAACAAACTCCCCAGAAAATCTTTGGTGTTTGGAAGCTACATCTCTGTTCCTTCCATTTCTAGTGTAACTAGTTTCTCACTGCTCTCCTTTTTGGAAAATCTGATCTTTTCAAGGAACACTTATTTTGAATAGAGATTGCTCCTTTCCTCCTTGGAGTTTTATATTGAGCCTGTTGCACAGGGCACCTCTAGAGATGCCAGCAGGAGTCCCTCCATCTTCCTCAAACACCCTGGTTGTTTCCAGATATCTGAATCTTTATCCTAAGATGAATAATTATAAAATATTTATAAAATTATAAAAGACTAATTATATAGTACTTTATAGATATAAAATATAATTCTATATTTGAATACTTTCTTCAGCTTACAAAACTAGTTGCCATGGCACAAGAGAGAAAAATCATCAAATGAAAAATTGAGATCTGGGTTAGGACCAATAGAGGAGGCTCTGTTAAGGCAAGGCAAGCTGACTGGATAACAGTATTTAAACACACTCTTCACTTCTTGGCATAAAGCCAATAAATAACGAACAGTGAGGATCCAGAGTCTTTAGGGAGACCCTAAAAAGAATTCCAAGTTTGAGACTGCCAAAACAAATCAGAAACAACACAGCTGTTAAATAATTGCAGTGTCACCAATTCACAATTTCATAGAGGAAGTCAAAGGATCTCAATGACACATGGCTTTAGACCTGAACTTAATGCAGGACTTTGAGAAACTGGCATGCCACCAACTCCCACACTACTTGTGTATAAACTAAATGAGAAAATGGGAGAGAACCTGTGCAGCTGGATTCACAGCCACAGCTGTCAGCCTGGGTCGTGTGACAGATTTAATTCAGCCTTTCCTCAAAGGGAGTTCCACTGGACAACCTCTCCAATGTTTGAGCTGTAGAAATCAAGACTAGCGTTTCTTACCAAGAAGGAAATGATTAAGTCAGGCATCAACTCTCTGATCCTGACCCTTAGCCTTGTCTCTGTCTTGATCCACAGTTTCATGAGAATGGAAAAACACTCGCTAAATCAGAGCTAACAACCGTACAGCTGGGCAAGTCCAGATTAGGCTGAATTTGGAAATGGTTCCCTTGGTAACAAAATGAACATAGATCTCAGAAGAAATCAACTGTTACAAGCTCTTTAAATGTCTTTGTTTATTTCAGCAAAATAAAGCAGATTAAGTGTGGCAAATTATCAAGCCCTATAAAGGATAATTAGTTATCACATTCAATACAAACATTTTAGTTTAAAAAAAAAACAACTCTATTTTTCTAATCCTTAATAGCATTAGGAAAACCAAAGTGGCCATTGACCATTATAGAATCTGTAATAGATGGTGTACTTTCAAGGTGAATACACATCTTCTTTTCTGCCTCATTTTCTTTAAATAAAATTGGTAATTTTGATCGTATACATAGATTTTAGGAGCATATCTAAATTTATTTATTTGGGTTTTTTTGCTTTTGTTTTGGTCCACACCCAGCCTTGTGCAGTGCTCACTCCTGATTCTGCACTTAGGTGACCATATGGGCATAGGGAATGCTGGGTATCTATCTGGGTCAGCCACATGCAAGGCAAATGCCCTACTCACTGTACTATAGCTCTGGTCCACATTTACACATTTTTTGTATAGCAAATGAATATAAAAACACTGAGAGTAGTTGCTTCCCTGTCAAATGCTAGCGCTTGAAAAGAAGCAGAAAGCATCCAAGAAGATCTAAATCAAATTAAATTACATGTCTCATTTAGTTTTCTAGAAACACTTGAAAGATAATAAATATCATTAAAAATACATCACAACCCAATTACAAGTCTGTCTGACACCGGGGAAATTAATGCCTGAGAGCAAACTGCTGGGAATTTTAGATTAATTTATATGAAATCTGTGATGAGAGCTGCCTCCAGCTTTATCCCTGATACAATTTTAGCACTTTCACAGTCATACCAATGAACTTTCATCAGCAGGGCAAACAAGTCTCTCTGTGTGTAGAAATGCCTCCACACAACAAGAAGGCAAAGAATTCTTGAAACATGTATCCTCTATTTTCAATCAGTATCCTATCAATTCTATCAGTACTCTATCTATTCAAACTATCCGTGGCATACTCGATATGCCAAAAACAGGAACAATGATGGTCCTTATTCCCCTGACCCTGAAAGAGCCCCCAATATGCCATTGGGCTACACTAGCACATGACAGAGACAAATGGAGACATTACTGGCGCCTGCTCTAGCAAATCAATGAACATTGATGACAGTGATACAG
Organism: Sorex araneus; assembly: GCF_027595985.1. Taxonomy (NCBI): domain Eukaryota; kingdom Metazoa; phylum Chordata; class Mammalia; order Eulipotyphla; family Soricidae; genus Sorex; species Sorex araneus. Next base: position 258,418,557 of record NC_073313.1, read on the forward strand.
TGATTCTATCAATGATAGAGAGCTCAGATTTGCCTTTTTCCTTTCTTACATTGGGATGAATAGGGGGTCATTGGTATGTTCATTTGTTTTATTATAGCTTATTCCACAACCATTCTACTTTATTCTAGTCTTAGCATATTAACTTCATTTTGAGATTTGGCTTCCTTCTCCTTCACCTTCACCATTAAAAGTGAATAGTGTCTGTGTTGCAAGCTATAATGCCCAAAAGTAGAGAGAGAGTATGGGGAATATTGTCTGCCTTAGAGGCAGGGGGAGGGTGGGAAAGGGGGGGTATACCCGGGATATTGGTAGTGGGGAATGTGCGCTGGTGGAGGGATGGTGTTTGATCATTGTGAGATTGTAACCCTAACATGAAAGCTTGTAACTGTCTCATGGTGATTCAATAAAATTTAAAAAATTAAAAATAAATAAATAAAAGTAGTCTTGGCAAGTCTCATCACTAATAAATATTTTTTAATGGTCCAGCGTGTGCCACCCAGTAAGATCCCATCAACACTCTCCTGCAGGTCTTGGAATCTTGAGTCTAGATCCCACCAGAGTATTCATTACTTTTAAATACCAAGAGCACCTCTGTTTTCCATTCCCACATGCTATATTGAGCTGATTCTCATTTCCTTTCCTTTTTTTTCCTCTCTGGACTGTATTTGCTTTATTCAATTAGCTTTTTTTGACTTATAGCTAAAGAAATCTATAGGAATCTAGTACACAGAGAAACAGATACAATAAATTACTATCATAAAATACTAATATTAAAGTAGCATTATTTCCTTAACTAGTTTTTATTCGAATTTGAATGGCCTGAGAGGCTCTCGAACCAACTCTTTGAAATATAGAAATTATGCTTAATAAACTCATATATTACTAGTGAATTCTGGTATCATTCCACTACATAATTAGGTGCATTTACCATCCTAGGACTAGGGAACTTAATTTTCTTCTCCTTGGTTTTCCAAGCCGGGAAACTCAAAATAGTTCTTATCTTCTATTTTCCAAAGTCTGAATTATCCCATTTTTCCTTCTTCTGTGACAGCAGAGAAATTAGGGACCAAAATTATGTTTAAAAGGCCAGGGAACTACCCAGGTCTAGCTTTGCTGGGTACATGCTGGGTACATGTTTTGCATGTACCTAACCCTGGTTTGATTCCAGCACTGCCTGACTCTGAGCATCACTGGATGTAGCTCCAGAGATCTCCAAGCACTACTGCAAGTGACTCTGGTAGTCCCTGTATCCGCAGACCCTCAAAAGAATCCCACCGAGCTACTTAGTATTGACTAAACATTCCCAGAATACTGCTTTAAAGATATCCCAATTTTGTTGGTTTATTTTTGCTTTCGTTGCTGACAATGCCACATACTGCAATTTTTCTCATAGGAGGCATAGGAAGTGTCTTATATTAAAGGTACTGGCAGACCCAATGAGTATATGTAGGGTTCTCTAAGTACAACTAGTTTAGATCATCTTCCTTTACTCTGCCATTTTCACCTTACAAATTACAATGGCTCTATTTATTATATTAAACCTAACTCATCCTTTAAGTAATATAAACAGTATTAACAACAGACACCACATTCTTTAATAATTGACTCTGTGTATGCTGACATTAGCTATTTTCTATTATTACCATCATGATCAAATGGTAAAGATGATGATAAGGAGCACTTTTATTGACTATCATCTATACCTAGCCTAGAAAAGATTATCATTGCTTCATTTTCAGTAATAAACTTGGATTCCAAGGACTTGCTCAGCAAGTTAATGGGAGAATTGAAAAATCAGTTTAGCACAGTGAGGAAAACACAGTCTAATCTCCCTCAGTCCACCAGTGAAGATCACAGAATTGTCGGAAGAGAGAACTAAAAAGCCTTTATTTTCCTATTTTGAAGATTCTGAAGTAGAACTTAATTATTATTGGTCTTTGTTTTAGTTTGGGGGCCACACCCAGCAATGATCAGGGGTTTCTCCAGGCTGTGCACTCAAGAATTATTCCTGACCATGTTTGGGATACCATATAGGATACCAGGGATCAAACCTGGCAAGTGCAAGGCAAAAGCCCTACCCACTGTACTATTGCACCAGCCTACCAGCAAATGCCCTACCCACTCTACTATTGCACCAGCCTTGAAATAAAACCTTAGTTTTATTTTTGCTATTCTTGCTCCCTCTTCATATTTCAGCAGAGAAGGGCATTAGAAATGAGAGGTGAGTAGGTTCTCATTGTGCACCTCAGAGAAGAAAGTAAAAGAGATAGAGAATTAAAAAAAGCTCTTGTAAGAGGGTAAGGAGGATGAGAAAAAGAAATGCAAGGTGTACTAGGGAAACATACAGAGAATGCTAGAGATCGATTTTGTGTTCAGACTCATAATGAAATTTCCTAGCAATTGGGGGAATTTGAACCTCAGGAAGTTTTGTACTGCTGCCACTGTCGAGAAATTTAAAAAGGTTGTTGGTTGGAGCCAGAGAGATAATTCAAAGAGTTAGAGCACATGTCTTAACGGTCCAAGGCCTTGTGTTTAAACCCTGGTGGCCCCTAGCACTAAAAGGATTATACTGATGGTCCCCAGTTCTGCTAGATTAAACAAAGATGCAGAACCGAATTGTCATGCCCAGCAGGTCAGGTTTAATATAACTAGGGAGATCTTCTCTAGAGAATGGATGAGATTATGGTGTTACTTTCTGACTACTAGGGCACTGCCCATCTCTGATAAAGGTCCTGTTCTTGTTTACATAGTTATTGATGGTAATGCCATGGGTCAACTCTGCCCTGTTGTGGAGCCTTCCTCCAGTTTGACAGCTCTCATGGGGTAACTCTTCTCCCTCCCTGAAAGTTAACTTTGAGGGAAATAAGGTCAACGTTAGTTAAATTGCACATACAGGTGTATCTTGTCTTACTGCATTTAGCTCTACTGTATTTTGCAGATACATAATCTCATACCTTCACTGCATTTTGCTTTATCATATTTCACAGATGTTATAATTTTTATAAATCCGCTATTATTGCCAAGAAGATCATGACTGGCCAGAAGAATGGTTTGTATCTTTTAGCAATAAAATATTTCTAAATTAGAATATGAAAAAAATGATATATGCTATTGAAAATTTAGTAGATTATAGGATACTGCAAACATGTCATTACTTGATAACAACATTTGTTTTATTGTGGCATTTAACAGGTAAGATATCTGAGGTTGTGCCTATAGTGACCAGAGGCTATTCCAGAAAAGGGTCTTCTCTGAAGCCCTCTGACTGCTGAAATGACTCCACCTTTTTGCTGCAGCCACAGCTATAGTACCTTGGATTTGGTCCAGATTCTTAGCTCAGATCAAGTTTTAGTTTATACTTCTTGGTTTCAGAGGTTCAACTGAATCCAGATCCTCCAGCTCTACTTCTCCAATCTATCCAGCATGACTTTTAAAAAAAAAAAATTCTGGGCTGGAGCGATAGCACAGTGGGTAGGGCGTTTGCCTTGCACGCGGCCAACCCGGGTTCGAATCCCAGCATCCCATATGGTCCCCTGAGCACCATCAGGGGTGATTCCTGAGTTTATGAGCCAGGAGTGACCCCTGTGCATCGCCAGGTGTGACCCAAAAAGCAAAAAAAAAATTCTATTGAATCACTGTGAGATTCAGCTACAAAGCTTTCATGTTGGCATTCCAGTATTACAATGATAGAACACCCATCCCTCCACCACTCTACATTTCCCACCGCCAATGTTCCCAGTATCCCTCCTGCCACCCGCACTCCACCCCAACCCTCCACCTCTACAGCAGGAGCTTCTTACTCTCTATTTTGTGCATTATGGTTTGCAATACAGACATTGAGAGGCCACCCACTGAGTGGCCCTTTATCTACTTTCAACACACATCTCCCATCCCGAGTGATCATTTCTTGGCCTTTCGGCTAAGATCAAGTAAGTGTCCAGCATGGCATGATTCCTGTATCCTCGTGCATTTCAGCCCTCACTCCTTTCTCAATCCTAGAAATCTCATATTGTTTCCCAAGGGCACATCTTGTACCTTGTTTGAGCTAACTGGGTCATTTATAAAAGAGTCTAAATGGGTAGTTGTGAATGTTGGTAGATGGCAGAGAAACAACGAGGAAAGAATCACAGATGACCTTCTGGGAGGCTATTTACATTAGCACAGAAGAATAGAGGATGAAATTCTGACTTTAAAGCCCACAGCACAACCCTCTTTAAAAAAATAATTTATGTAGGAGGTCCTTAAGATCTTCCTCTGCCTACAATTTTCTATACTTCTCATTTTGAATTTGTTTGTTGAAGTATTAATAGAATGTTAGCAAATAGGAGAATATTTATGCATAGTAAAGTTTCTCAAGTACTTGATAATTCTGCAGAGTAATGGTCCACAAGCCACTGTAGCACTGTCGTCCAGTTGTTCATCGATTTGCTCGAGGAGGCACCAGTAACATCTCCATTGTGAGACTTGTTACTGATATGTTGGCATATCAAATACTCTTGGTAGCTTGCCAGGCTCTCCAAGAGGGAGAGAGGAATCAAACCCGGGTCAGCTTCATGCAAGACAAACGCCCTACATTCTGTGCTACCGCTCCATTAACAATTTAAAAATAGATCACATTTATTTAAACAAATTTTGTATTTTTCAGCCTATACTTATTACTGATATAATTGAACTTAATTGGGTATTTAATCTTTTCAAATTAGAACATGTTATTTAGGAATGAAATTATCTTTTTATTGACTTCCTATGTATCAGAAAACATAGTGATTTAGGTTAAAAGAAACAAAATAAAAAGAGAGCTACAAAAAATAATCTGTGATGGTGGCTGTACAGATAGCACAGCAGGTAGGGCGCTTGCCTTGTACGAGGCCAACCTGGGTCCGATTCCCAGCATCCCATATGGTCCCCGAGCACCGCCAGGAGTAATTCCTGAGTGCAGAGCCAGGAGTAACCCCTGTGCATCGCTGAGTGTGATCCAAGTAGCAAAACAAACAAACAAACAAACAAAAAAATCTGCTATGGTCACCCCAGAAAATCAAGGAAGCAATTCCACTTGATCTAACAAATAAGTTTCATTTTCCTTGAACTTTTCATCTAATGAACCTGCACTCAATCATATCGGACATTCATTGTCTATGACAAACGAATAAAATTGTGAAGGTATTTCTAAGATAATCCATTTTAAAACTGCACTAATGGGGGAAACTTTCAAAAGGATAAAACATTCCCACACAGTAAAATAAATAACTTTGAGTAGCACTTGAAGGAAATAGAATAAACAAAATTGCCAATGTTGTTTATACAGGAATATACAATTTGGATTTAAATATTTTTTAAAAAACCACAGAGTTATGGGTAAACATTTTAAATTATTATAATTAAATCATTTCTACATTTTTAAGAGTAAGTTCGAGATCTATATGACTATTAAAAGAATATATAATCTCTGGTAATTATTCTTTATCCTTTCACTATTCATTCTGATATATGAGTTCATGCAAAAGATCAAAAGAAATGATCCCTAAATGAATTTAGGGCCTCAACTTAATTTCCTGGGCATTTCGTGACTTGAGTTGTTTCCTCCGTATGACCTATCAAGCTCTCTGTGAGGTTCATCTAGAATTATTGGTTGAATTTTCAGAACATTTAGATGAACGTATTGTGAAAAGTACATGGTGGTTTTGCCTGGGCTTAGTGGGGGAAGGAAAACACATGATATTTCGACGACAAATCCCATCAATGCAGAGAGCACTATAATTTGTGCCCCTCAACCCCCGGCAGCAACCAGCTCGATTAAATTCAAAATTGTTACTATGTAGTAGCTCTGTCACAGAGAAAGACTTCCAAGAGGACACTGTCTCCTCCAGTCCACATGCTTCAATCAATGAAAAGGCAGCCTTACTGCAATTCTATCTCCCTCCCTTATCCTTGGAAATGGATATATTTCAGTTGGCTTTAGTAGTACTATATATCACTTAATGCATTTTTGTTTTCTTTGGCGGGGGTGCAAACCAGGCAGTACCCTGGCTCTATAATCAAGAATCACTTTTTGGGGATCATCATGGAGTGTTGGAGATCAAACCCGTGTTGGCCACATGCAAGGCAAGCTTCTGCTATACCCTATCTGCTATACCGTATCTGTTATACGTTCACTCTGGCCCACTACTTAATACTTTTTGCAGCATCCATATGAGGTTCACTGTGCAGCTGATCAAAGTAAATTCCAAAAATCAATGTTAAGACTGGTCAGGTAACATTATGAGCATTTTATGGAAGAGGACACTTAAGCTCAGAGCGATTTAAATATCCTGTCCAAGGTCATAGAGCGGGTTGTACAGGGAGAGAGAGGGAGAGAGAGAGTCAGTCAGATAGAATAACCCTTAGCACTCTAATTATATGCTTCACTTTCTTAGATTCTCTCTCTCTTTTTTTTCCCCAAAAATGAAAACCACATCCTAGGATAATACTCAGGGATGAATTAAACAATTCCCTCCTCAACTGAAAGGACAACCTGTGAAAGCAGATATGCCTGTCTTACAAAGACCCAAAGCAGGCAACAGTAGCAGAAAAATCCCTGGTGTCTAACAAAGAAGATCGCTAATCACTGTATGAATGATCTTAATTAAATGTGAATACATAGCTTCTGAACGCTGTGGGGAAACACTCCCTCCACTGGCAGCTTTCCCCATAGTTCCCAGTAGCAATACCTTCAAATTCAATTAAGATAATTCAAAGAGTGATTAGCTTCATTATATGGAGAGACACTGGGCACTGTTCTGTTGCCAACGTGTTTGTGTGGCCTGTGTAAGATAGACATGTTCTCTTGTTTGCTGTCTCTTTGTGGCAGACCTAAGAATTTAATCTTAGTGTAACACGACTCAAAGGACTTCTAAAGTTCCACTGAGAGCATGGCAGCAGGGAACGATGCGGTTTTATTGGGTGGGTATTTAGGATGCAGAGACCCTATGGTGTTCAGGGCTTGCTCCTGCTCATGTGCTCAGGGGTCACCCATGACGGTGCTCCGAGGACCCTCTGCAGCATCTGGGACTGGATTGAGGTCAGCCACATGTAAGTGACCTCTGTACTATCATCTGTCTGGCTTCCAATGATGTTGTTTGAACTAGTACAGAGATTAACATAATGTCAAACCAGTTTTTCAACTAAAGTCTTGTAAAGGCTCTTATTCAACTCATGAGACTCTTAGGCCGCTAATCATCAAACAGAACTAGGCATTTACTTTGGACCACGTCAAAAGCGGTAACCAAGACGGAGAGCCCCGTACTCTGCATTTTCCAGTCCTGTAGCATTGAGTGGGAAAGACTTAGCTAGACCTCATGAAACTAAGTTCAGGCACTCATTTACCTGGATTCCAAAATGAGAACCTGCATTCCTGAGAGGCTGAGCTGGAGTCTAACCAACACGGTGTCAATTCTATGAGCCAGACCTTTGGAAAATTGCATTACCACTGATATTTAATTGGTCTGGAGTGATAGTACAGTGGGTAGGGCTTTTGCCTTTTACACAGCCAACCTGGGTTTGATCCCTGGCATCCCATGTGGTCCCCCGAGAACTGCCAGGTGTAATTCCTGAGTGCAGAGCCAGGAGTAAACCCAGAACACCCAAAAGCAAAACAAAACCAAAGAAAACAAAATAATCCCAATGATATAAAATGACCACCATATAGATCATAAACAGAGAAACCCATGACCATTTAACATGTAGTAGTCTCTTTTTTTGTGGTTGCTTACTTGGGGACCACACCCAGTGCCACTCCCGTTTGCCAAACATGAGCCCCAACTCTGAGCCATCTCTCTGACCGAAAATGTGTTATATTCTTATGCCCAAATTAGTTTTACAAATGACAAGGGCAAAATGACACTTCACTATGATCATTAGATGGATATTCACAAATCATCATATTATCATACATATGCTGTTAGAAAAAGGTTTCTACAAACACACACACACATACACACACTGCACATTTTATACATAATTTCCTATAAGTCAGCCCTGTAGCTAAAGTGTTCACATGAACACAAACATTCTTTATCCCTGTGGCAGTGGTCCTTAACTGGGGGGGTCACTTTACTGACCCCGGGGCCATTCCACATTGTTTGTAGACATTTTTGTCGCAGCAGAAAGAGTGTGTCATACAGCCAGGGAGGCCACTAACATCATACCTTGCACAGGACAGCCCAACAAAAGAAAGAAGTTGTGACCCCAGATGACAAGAGTGCTGAGGACGAGCAGCCCTGTCCCGAAGGCAGCGAGCAACACGAACTACCCTGGAAAGCAAACAGTCCTGTAAAAAAAACTGGTCCCCAGGATGGCTGCTGTGGTGGCTTCTCAGAGAACCGGGAGACCTCACACACATGTATCACTTGAATCACAGTGACAGCAGAGCCTGATACTCAACCGCTGGTAGTTCTAACACAGGGGATGCAACAATTCTATAATAAATGCTTCCGGAGCTCTTAGTTTGCTTGCAAACTATAAGGCAGAAACAATTTGAACACTAAAGAAAAAATATTTTAATCTTTAAAACATCAATATCTACTCCCTTCCTTAGCTCACTTAATCAAATATGCACTTCCTTCCTCTTGCATAGCTTGGCTTTTTTTTTAAAGAATTTTGAAATAATGAGTGGCACATGATAAAAATAGAACAGTTAATTTTCTTAAACACACAGCTCTTTGCAAGCCATCAGTTAAGGGCTCAGCTGAGGCCACTGTAAGATTTTTCTTTCAAAAGAAAAGAATTAGTCAAGCAGTATCTTAGCCAGCAAAATCCTTCGTCACATAAAGTGATGTAAGGAATTTAAAATAATGGTGTGAGTAATAGAGTAATAGAAGCCATTGAAGAACCACATTGAATATCCTGGTTCATCGAGGACTTTGTCAAGAGTCCATGTTGGAAAATAACTCCAGAGCAAACCTTAAGTTTTAAGACACAGAAGGAAAGAGGGAAAGCAGACATGGACACCGGGATACCTACAGAACTAAATCTGTGGATTTCTTCTTTATTCACTCTCCTCATTGTCCATCTCTTCTTCCGAAATTCACTGGGTTCCCTTTTGAAAACCTTTCCCCGGAAGCTCATTGTGTCGCTGGTACTGAAGTGACAAAATATTTTAGAATATTCAGTTTCATTAAATGTCGTCCCCGAAAGCTTCACCAGGCTGAGCAAATCTTTCTTCTCGTGTGGAAAAGAGAAACTATATGAATATAACTCAACTGAACGGAAACCACATGACCGCTTCCTGTTACTACCTAGCAGCTGTTCTGATACCTTATTTTTATTTTTTTATTTTTTAAATTTATATTTATTTTTCTTTCTAAGAAGGGTAAAACCCGTCTTACAATCCTTCATACAATCCTTCTTTCTCTCTAATTTTGGGTATTATGATTTGCAATACAGATACTAAGAGGTTACGGTGTTTAGTCCTTGGTCTACTTTCAGCACACATCGCCCATCCAGGGAGAACCCTCCAACCATCATTTACTTTGTGGTTCTTTCTCCGTCCCAACTGCCTTTTCCCCCAATGCATGGGGCCAGCTTCCAAACCATGGTGTGGTCCTCCTGGCCCTTATCTCTACTGTCCTTAGGTGCTAGTCTCATATGATGCTACTTTATATTCCACAAATGAGCACAATCATTCTATGTCTGTCTCTCTTTCTGACTAATTTCACTTAGCATGATGCTCTCCATGTCCATCCACTTATATGCAAATTTCATGATAACAGCTGCATAGTATTCCACTGTGTACATGTACCAGAGTTTCTTCAGCCAGTCATCTGTTCTTGGGCACTCGGATTTTTTTCCAAATTCTGGCTATTGTAAACTGTGCATATAGACCTTCAGAGAGACTTTAGTACATATATTCTACCACCTGCCTTAAAGAACACAGACCGACTGCAGATATTTAGGAAAATTGCTCATGGCCCCAAAAACCTGTCATTGTCACTGTCATCCTGTTGCTCATCGATTTGCTCAAGGGGGCACCAGTAATGTCTCTCTTGTGAGACTTGTTGTTATCATTTTTGGCATATTGAATACTCCATGGGTAGCTTGCCAGGCTCTGCCATGTGGACGGGATGTTCTCGGTAGCTTGCTGGGCTCTCTGAGAGGAATCGAACCTGGATTGGCTGCGTGCAAGGCAAATGCTCTACTATCACTCCAGCCCCACAAACCATTTGATAAAAAAATAATCTAAAAAGGCTAGAGGGCTGTTACAAAGGGTAAAGCATTTGCATTCCACGAGGCCACCCAGAGTTTGGCTCTCAGCACTGAGACGGCCCACTGCTCACCAGCAGTGATGACTGCTGAGCATGAGTCAGGAATAGGCACTGAGCATCCTGGGAAGGCATGAGATTGGGTTTCAACAAATGCAATTCTCATTGCATATTTGAAGAAACTATCATCAGAGATTTTTTCAATTTAACTATTTTGATTTCTTTTTTTAAATACCTTTAATACTTTTTTTCAGTGATAGTATAAGAATCCAATTCTGGGACACCTGGTTTGCCAAGGTAAGAATATGTTTCTATATTTTAAAAGTTTAAAATGATATTTTTGAATGTTTTTTAATTGTGGACTTGTTTCATAATCTAATAAAAACTATGAATTTAATGGGCAGAAAAAATTATTGACTATCCAGAAAATATGCTGCATGACAAGGCTGGGGTGTGTGGTCACAAATGCCAAAGAGCATCCCTGGGCCCTCTCGGTCCTGCTGCCCTGCATCTCTCGCTTACGGTGTCAAAAGACAAGAATCTTTCCTTTTAAGGAAACACTTGATCTCTTGGGCAGCATTTAAACAACTTCTCTTTCGAATATTTGCATATAGTCTCTCCTCTATTCCTCTTTAGCTACCACAATATATATATATATATTTTATCCTGGAGTCCCTCCCACTCCTCAACTTCTGCAATATGAGCATGAGTCATTTGTCTCCCTGCTTAGCTGTGGATTGCATCTCCTTTAAATAGTGTCAGAAAAAGATGTGATCCAGCTGTGAACAGAGCTGCTATGTAGACATAACTTTCTTTCTTTCTTTCTTTCTTTCTTTCTTTCTTTCTTTCTTTCTTTCTTTCTTTCTTTCTTTCTTTCTTTCTTTCTTTCTTTCTTTCTTTCTTTCTTTCTTTCTTTCTTTCTCTTTCCTCCTTCCTTCCTTCCTTCCTTCCTTCCTTCCTTCCTTCCTTCCTTCCTTCCTTCCTTCCTTCCTTCCGTCTTTCTTTCTTTCTTTCTTTCTTTCTTTCTTTCTTTCTTTCTTTCTTTCTTTCTTTCTTTCTTTCTTTCTTTCTTTCTTTCTTTCTTTCTTTCTTTCTTTCTCTTTCTTTATTTCTTCCTTTTCCTCCTTCCCTCCTTCTTTTCTTTCTTTCTTTCTTTCTTTCTTTCTTTCTTTCTTTCTTTCTTTCTTTCTTTCTTTCTTTCTTTCTTTCTTTCTTTCTTACTTTTTTCTCCTTCCTTCCTACCCTCCCTTCCTCCCTCCCTCCTTTCTCTTTCTTTCTTTCTTTCTTTCTTTCTTTCTTTCTTTCTTTCTTTCTTTCTTTCTTTCTTTCTTTCTTTCTTTCTTTCTTTCTTTCTTTCTTCCTCCCCTCCCTTCCTCCCTCCCTCCTTTCTCTCTCTTTCTTTCTTTCTCTCCTTCCTTCCTTCCTTCCTTCCTTCCTTCCTTCCTTCCTTCCTTCCTTCCTTCCTTCCTTCCTTCTTTCTTTCTTTCTTTCTTTCTTTCTTTCTTTCTTTCTTTCTTTCTTTCTTTCTTTCTTTCTTTCTTTCTTTCTTTCTTTCTTTCTTTCCACACCAGGCAGTGCGTATGGACTATACTCCTGGTTCTGAGCTCACAGGTCACTCCTGATCGTGCTCAGGGCACCAAGTGCAGTGCCAGGGATCAAAGGGTGCAAGGAAAGTGCTTTGTCCCACCAAACTGTCTCTCCAGCCTCATGCTGATGTAACTGGGGTGACTGCAAAGGAAGAGACAGTGTCAGGAACAGAAGCTCCATGGGGAGGGCATGCTGGGGCCTCTACTGGATTCTTCCTTGAGTTAAGACCAACTTTGTCTCTCCACATTTCTGAATACCTTACACCATTCCAAGAAATTCATTTTCTGTTTAATTTCAGAAATATTTTTCCAACAAAAGTTTAACTAGGACAATGGGCAACGGTGGACAATAAAGAGAAATTGGAGACTAGTTGGCTCAACCACCAAGAGTCACAGCCAAGTTCATTAGGGAAGAAATATGATGCCCACCAAAGATTAGAATTTATTAGGTACTATACTCAAGATATTGCCAGGTTTCATGAAAAATATGTCATGTTTAGCCTGGTAGAGGAGTTCATGCAAGTGTGAAGAAGTGTGCGAAAGGTTTAGAATTAAGATATAGCCATAAGACAAGTTGAATAATAAAGAAAAGTCTATGATACACGGGAGTGGAGTAAAAGATGCTTGGAAAAAGAGGAGTGGAGCATAGAGAAGCACACAATAATATAGAAAAATCTGTAGTTAACTTAGGTTCGAATCCTGGTTCTACCACTTCTTAGTTGTGTATGCTTCAACCCATCACACACCCCTGCCAGTTCTCAGATTTCTCATATGTAAAATGGGGATGACACAGTGACCACACCAGAATTGCTATGAAGATAAAATATATTTATCCTCATGGCTCAGAATCAGCTTCTAGATGTTGCCTGCAGCCTCTCCTCATAGTTCATGTCTATCTATGCCAGGAACAATAAGACTAAAGCATCCTTACACATTGGATATTTCCCTTTTGCTTTTCTGACCTCTCCTAAACATTCATGTGGTTGAATCTCTCCACTCCAACTAGAGAAAAATCTTGACTACAGTGTTATGATTAGCACGGTCCCGCCCAGGCAATGGGGAATAAATTCCATATTGTAAAGCAAGCTGGTAAATGATCTTAATTGGTATTCAGAGTGGTGGGAGTGATAGAACAGGGAGTTAAAATATCTGCTTTGCACGCGGTTAATGCCAGTTCAATCATGGCACTGTATATGGTGTCTCAAGTGTGACCACAAGTGACCCCTAAGCACAGAGCCAGGGATAGTCCTTGGGTATAATATAAGACTATTGGGTATGGCCCCACATCCTCTCAAAAATCTGAACCCTAACCAATTTACATCCACAAAATCCATAGCTTAAGTCGAATGTTTACTTATTTAACTAGAATCCTGGAGAGAAAGGGAGGATATCTTTAGAAAACTGTTTACCCAAAGGCTGCATCCTTGGCTATAATGTACCTTTTTTGTGTGTGTTGATCATTTTTTCCTTTTTTCTTTTGTTTTATTTTTTTGGGCCATACCCAGAGGTGCTCAGGGGATACTCCCAACTCTGCACTCAGAAATTTCTCCTGTTGGGGCTTGGGGGACAGTATGGGATGCCAGGGATCAAACCCAGATATGCCAAGTGCAAGGCAAATACCCTATCTGCTGGTACCTTCATTTTGGCCCATTTTAAAATCAATTTAACATGAAATATAGACAGAGAAAAAGGTACAAATGAGGACAATAGTTAGCCTTTGAAAGTTTTTAGACTAAACAGTGTGGTTAAATGCAGGTTGCAGTAGGTAGGGTTAAGAGGTAAGTGAGAGGAAACAGAAATGTGACCGATAAATTGCATTCTGCAAAAAAAAAAATGGCATAAAGGGCTAAAATGTGGGTCACAGAAAGAGAAAGTATTCTTTGCATATATGAGACCCTATTTTGGTCACTGCTAATAAACAAAATGAAATTAGGGAAAGAGAACAGAACCAAATAGACAAATTTGAAATGTGAATGGTGGTGAAGTAATCAAAGACATAAATCCAGAGAACAAAGGCAATTAGCTAAAAGGAACTAACTATGAAAAAGTCCTCCATATATTTGCTATAGTTGAGCCATATATAAACAGGCTACACAACCAGCAAATGACATTTTTTGATGAATCTAAGAAGCCAGAGGGTCAAACCATGGCATTTTGGTGGTGGTGGTTTAGGGACCATATCTGGTAGCACTCAGGGCTTACTTCTCACTCTGCCCTAGGGCACTCCTTGCAGAACTCAGGGTATCATATGGGCTTCCAGGGATCAAACTCAGGTCAGTCACATGCAAGGCAAGGACCCTGCCTGCCTAGGCTCCCAAAACATGGGCTTCCTTGATAATATATCTGAACCAACTGATTAACATTACCCCAAAAGTACCTTAGAACTGCGGAGTGATGGAAGACTTCATGGTTAAGATTTAGCTAGACACAATGTCATCCTTGGACCCACAAAGCTAATTTGAGCGACTTCCTATTTATTTGTTTTTGTTTATTTCTTTACCATACTCTCAATTCATCTTTTTTTATTCCAATGTATTCGACCTGTTGACTCTGCTTGGCACTTGCAGTGATAGTTGCTTTGTTGTCAGAGAACGAGAACGTTTGAGATAAATGATTCTGCTTTCTCTTGCAGTTTTGATGGCTTTGTCATTGTTAATGGTTTGTTTGATGCACAGTGATTTCTGATAGGAAAGCATAGCGCTGGTCCACGGGACATTTTCAAGTTCATCTGTGTCCCCCTTCTCAGTAGAAGCAAAGCTCAAGCTTAGCAGTTACTTCCTCCTTTACTGTCTCCTCTTCTGAGTCTGACCCCAGGCAGAAGTGACCTTCGAGCCAGTATCACTAAGGTCCACTACTTCCTACTACAAAGGTCAGAGTTGAACTGCTCTGAATACTTTGGGGAGAGCCTTATATATCTCAGGGGAAGTTGAGATGAATACAGCAAAAATCTGTTAGTTCCCAGCACAGGATTTTCAGTGAGTATGATCTGCAAATATCACAGTTTTTTTCCTGCCAGCTAGACTTGAAACCAAATAGTTGTAGCATAAAATATTTAGGAATTTCATAGAAAAGAGAGTGCTATGGAATCTGAATAGTACTGAAGGAGAAGGGAGATGAGTCAAAAGTAGAAATACTGCAGTTGTGTATATGTGGGTGGGAAGTGTGATATATGTGTTTCAGTTGTGTTTGTGTAAACAAATGTAAACTTTGTTGCATGAAAATTGTTGACAGTGGAGCTTGAGAGAGAGCTTAGTGGGCTGAATGCATACACACAGTTGGCATGCAGGAAACCTTGCTTGAATTCTAGATACTGCATGGTCCCCAGAGCACTGTCAGGGGTGACCCCTGAAGACATAATTTGGAGTAGGCCAGAGCACTAGATGTGGCCCAAACAAACACACACATGAGAGAGAGAGAAAGAGAGAGAGAGAGGGAGATTCGTAGGAATATGCACAGACATGCACAAAAATAATTATTTTTTTTGACTTTTTGGTCACACCCAGAGATACTCAGGGGTTACTCCTGGCTCTGGACTCAGGAATTACTCCTGGCGGTGCCTGAGGGGACTAAATGGGATGCCAGGGATCAGACATGGGTCAACCTTGTGCAAGACAAATGCCCCACCCACTGTACTATTATTGTGGCTTCAAAATAAAATAATTTGTATATTTCCATTTTCAGTCATTCAAGCAGGCATTCAATTGCAGCAATATTTGTGTATGTCTCTAAATCTAAGTTGGTCTCAGGATGTAAGAACTCTCATTTTGGATTTGATGAGCTTATGTAGTGAGTGAAATACTCATTTCTTTATGAAAGGAAATAATCTCAGCTAAGAATCTCACAGTGATCAGTAAAGGGTTATATTTTCTTTTCAGCTGTACCCTGTACAACTGTATACCGAACTCCAAACAGAAAAAAACACTCCACCAAAATATACCAATGTATTTTGGTATATTTTGCAAATGTATTTGAAAAATATGCAAATATACCAATGTATCCTACCAATGTATTTCTTAATGCAGCATTTAGGAAAGAAGCAATGTTGATGTAGTGTTCACCTTTTTCTCAATTTTATGATGAGGATTGAGGTATTTTGTCACTATTTTTACGGCTTAGGTTCTCCAAAGCATTCAACTATGTTTAATAAGTCAGCTTAAATTTAGTCTGGTGCAAAGTGGGAACCATGCAAGAGGCAAGCAATCATTCTTAGGAAACACAGCTTAACTTATACCCCCTCTCTATGAGTCTCAGACCCACAGCCTACCAACATTACAAATACAGCAGCAAAAATACCACAGCTGTTATGTGGATTTCTAAGCTGTATTTCATACACCTAAATACATTATTTTTCACTTTT